>NC_090436.1:275844079-276147109 GCF_031143425.1 Pleurodeles waltl | reverse complement strand
CTTATGGCGGCCGCTGCGCGACAGTGGTAGCGACCCTTGACCCAAGGGTAGGTCGCTCCCCCTGCCGCTGCAGCTCCTCCAAGTTCCCGAGTTCCTGTGTTCCTGAGACCCACCTAACTGTAAGTACCCCCCTCCTCCCAGCCCCTCGCCCTGCCCCGCGCCACTCACCTTCTCTTCTGCTCCTGCTTCTTTTCCTCCTCTCTGTCTCTCCCTCCTCGCTCCCCCTCTGCAATCTTCTTCTGTGTTCTTCTGTTCTTCTGTTCTTCCCTTCTGTTCTTCTGTGTTCTTCCGGTCTTCTGTGTTCTTCTTCTCTGTTCTTCTCTGTGCTTCTGTGTTCTTCTTCTCGGTTCTTCTGTGTTCTTCTGTGTTCTTCTGTGTTCTTCTGTGTTCTTCTGTGTTCTTCTCTGTTCTTCTGTGTTCTTCTCTGTTCTTCTCTGTTCTTCTCTGTTCTTCTCTGTTCTTCTGCTCTTCCGATCTTCTGTGCTTCTGTCTTCTGCTCTTCTGTCTTCTGTTCTTCTGTCTTCTGTTCTCCTGTCTTCTGTTCTCCTGTCTTCGGCTCTTCTACCTCCTCCGTCTTCTTCCCCCGAGCCTGCCCTCCTGCTCCTTCCTCATCCCCCTCCCTCACTCGCCTCCCCCTCTCTCACCCCTAGCTAACCCGTTCGCTATCTACCTCCCTCACTCCTCCTATCTTCCTATCTCTCTAGCTCCCTATCTCACTATCTAACTCCCCCACTCTCCACCTCCTCCTACCTACCTATCTGTCTATCTATCTATTTCCCTATCTATCGACTTCTCTATCTATTTTCTCTATCTATTTCTCTATCTCTCCCCCCCTCCCGCCACCCCCTCTACTACCTATCTCCCTATCCTCTCACTCTACCTCTCTCCCTCACCCACCTCTACAACCCCCCCTCCCCTATCTTCACAACCCTACTCCTATCTCTCTCCCTAATCTCCAAACCTCCTAACACTCACCCTCCTCCACCCTAAACCCCCTCCCCCAGCTCCTCTCACTCTACCTGTCCCCCCCCCTCCCTCGCGCTTTCCCGCCGCGACCTCCTGCACGCCCCCGCCCCCCAGCTCCCATTCGCCCCCAGCTGACCCCTCCCCCCCCCTCCTACCTCTTATGGCGGCCGCTGCGCGACAGTGGTAGCGACCCTTGACCCAAGGGTAGGTCGCTCCCCCTGCCGCTGCAGCTCCTCCAAGTTCCCGAGTTCCTGTGTTCCTGAGACCCACCTAACTGTAAGTACCCCCCTCCTCCCAGCCCCTCGCCCTGCCCCGCGCCACTCACCTTCTCTTCTGCTCCTGCTTCTTTTCCTCCTCTCTGTCTCTCCCTCCTCGCTCCCCCTCTGCAATCTTCTTCTGTGTTCTTCTGTTCTTCTGTTCTTCCCTTCTGTTCTTCTGTGTTCTTCCGGTCTTCTGTGTTCTTCTTCTCTGTTCTTCTCTGTGCTTCTGTGTTCTTCTTCTCGGTTCTTCTGTGTTCTTCTGTGTTCTTCTGTGTTCTTCTCTGTTCTTCTCTGTTCTTCTCTGTTCTTCTCTGTTCTTCTCTGTTCTTCTCTGTTCTTCTGCTCTTCCGATCTTCTGTGCTTCTGTCTTCTGCTCTTCTGTCTTCTGTTCTTCTGTCTTCTGTTCTCCTGTCTTCTGTTCTCCTGTCTTCGGCTCTTCTACCTCCTCCGTCTTCTTCCCCCGAGCCTGCCCTCCTGCTCCTTCCTCATCCCCCTCCCTCACTCGCCTCCCCCTCTCTCACCCCTAGCTAACCCGTTCGCTATCTACCTCCCTCACTCCTCCTATCTTCCTATCTCTCTAGCTCCCTATCTCACTATCTAACTCCCCCACTCTCCACCTCCTCCTACCTACCTATCTGTCTATCTATCTATTTCCCTATCTATCGACTTCTCTATCTATTTTCTCTATCTATTTCTCTATCTCTCCCCCCCTCCCGCCACCCCCTCTACTACCTATCTCCCTATCCTCTCACTCTACCTCTCTCCCTCACCCACCTCTACAACCCCCCCTCCCCTATCTTCACAACCCTACTCCTATCTCTCTCCCTAATCTCCAAACCTCCTAACACTCACCCTCCTCCACCCTAAACCCCCTCCCCCAGCTCCTCTCACTCTACCTGTCCCCCCCCCTCCCTCGCGCTTTCCCGCCGCGACCTCCTGCACGCCCCCGCCCCCCGCCCCCGCCCCCCAGCTCCCATTCGCCCCCAGCTGACCCCTCCCCCCACCCCAAACGCACCCATGGACCCTTCGCCTGCAACTCCTGCAAACGCATCTTCCACCACGCAACTACCACGACCACAAGCCCACGCGCCATCAACCACCTCAAGTGCATCCTGGTCAACGCTCGTTCCGTCCACAAGCACGCCGTTGAACTTTGGGACCTCCTGGACTCCACAGCCCCGGACGTCGCCTTCATCACGGAGACATGGATGAACGCCTCCTCTGCTCCAGACATCGCTACCCGCCATCCCCGAAGGCTACAAGATCTCCAGAAAAGACCGCACCAACCAAGTAGGAGGAGGTGTCGCCATCATCTTCAAAGACTCCATCAGCGTCACCACCTCCACCGAAGACCCCCCCCTCGCCGCTGAACACCTGCATTTTCAGATTCGCACCGACCCAAGGACCACCCTCAGAGGATCCCTCGTCTACCGTCCTCCCGGACCTCGCGCCTCTTTCAGCGACGCCATCGCCGACTTCATCTCCCCGCACGCCCTCGCCTCACCGGACTACATCCTCCTAGGCGACCTCAACTTCCATCTGGAACAAAACAACGACCCCAACACCACCACCCTGCTCGACAACCTCGCCAACCTCGGCCTCAAACAACTGGTGAACACCGCCACCCACATCGCCGGACACACGCTCGACCCTATCTTCTCCGCCAGCAAACACGTCTTCTTCAGCCACACCTCTGCCCTGCACTGGACCGACCACAGCTGCGTCCACTTCACATTCCGACGCGAGACCTCCCACCTCCGCACTCAACCCATCCCTCGTCGACAGTGGAACAAGATCCCTGAAGAGCAACTCTTCTCCGCTCTCGCCGCCAACCAACCCACCCTCACCACCGACCCCAACGACGCAGCTCTCAACCTCACAAACTGGATCTCCAACTGCGCTGACAACCTTGCTCCCCTCAAACGCACGCATCGACAGACCAACACCAAAAAACCTCTCTGGTTCTCTGACACCCTCAAAGAATCAAAGAAAACTTGTCGTGCCCTTGAGAAGGCCTGGCGCAAGGACCACACCGCTGACAACATGACCGCCCTCAAGAACGCTACACGCGAACACCACCACCTGATCCGCACTGCCAAAAGGAACTTTTTCACCGACAGACTAGACAAAAACAGCCACAACAGCAGAGAACTCTTCAGCATCGTCAAAGAGTTCTCCAACCCCAGCGCCAGCGCCAACGCCGTCACGCCCTCACAGGATTTGTGCGAATCCCTCGCCACTTTCTTCCATCGCAAGATCAGCGACCTCCACGACAGCTTCGGACACCAGACCCAACCATACACCACTGAACCCGCTTCCCCGGACATCACCCTCAACAACTGGACCCACATCAACACGGAAGAAACCAAATCCATCATGAACTCTATCCACTCCGGCGCCCCTTCGGACCCCTGCCCGCACTTCATCTTTAACAAAGCCGACGACATCATCGCCCCGCACCTCCAGACCGTCATCAACTCTTCTTTTTCTTCTGCTACCTTCCCCGAATGCTGGAAGCACGCTGAAGTCAACGCCCTACTAAAGAAACTGTTGTAAGTCCTGCAAGACTGTGACATGTTCATTATGTCAAAAGGTGTATCTGCTGCCTCCACGCCAGGTCCATCAAGATCTGGAACATACATTTGTGTTCTGACCAGGCATTCGTACGAAGTAAGCCCCACCCAGGGACCTTCTAGGCAGATTGTTTAGTGCTCTCTGGATTCCATACAGGTGTGTAAGCCAAGTATGACCAGTGCCTAATACTCTGGCTGTTAAGGATTGCTTTCAATCTCAGTTTCAGTGCTCCACAACACTATTTCCCTCTTGATGAAATGGAGACGAGTAATGCAGTTGGACCCCTAATGAAGCTATGGTATCCCTGAAAGCCCTTGAGGCAAAAGCAGGGTCCTGGTCTGAGTGGAAAGCCGCAACAGCATATGTGCCGATAAGACTTGCAAATCTTCAGTTTGAGCATCAGTCAAGTGTTGTGGCCAAACCCAATTAAATTTGGAGCTTGAATCAACAGCGACTAAGAAGTATTTGTATGCACTATCTGGTGTTAGGGGACCACAGTGAACCAAGTACACACATTGTAATGGTTTTTTGGATATAAGGAGGGGTGTCTGCGGTGAGTATTTGACTATGGATTCTTTAATTTGCTGGCAGATGTCACAACAAAGGACATACTGCTTGGTCTGTTTATAAAGACCTGGGCAGTAACATTCTTGTAGTAATGAAATTGTAGCCGCCACACCAGCATGGGCAGAAGAAACTCCCTCATACGCTGCTTTAATTAATTGTGGTCTTTATTGGGAATCACACGATTTCCCACCCCTGGTATTACTACTAGGGCTGTATTGAGACATGGTATGCAGTAGGAGTATTTAGCAGGATCTGCTTTTGGTAAGGGCGTGCAATCAGCCAAAGCTTTCACAGCTACCAGTTTTTTATCATCCAATGCGTTCTAGAATGAGTTACTGCAGCAACAGAAGCCATAGCTACTGCTGATTTGGCTGCTTCATCAGGCAAGGTATTGCCTGCAACGTGTATTCCAACACGCTGATGTCCTAGTGTATGTATAACATGGATATTGGGTAGTGTTTCCTTCAGATCCGCTACTTTCCCCCAGAGAAGTCTGTGTTTAATGGTGTGTCCTTTTGAATCCATGAACCTATTTTGGCACCAGTATGCAGATATTTACTGAAGGACTGGACGCACTCATACGAATCACAGACAATCAACATCATCTGCTCAGGATCCGTATGTACCAGTGCCATCACCAGAGCCTTGAGCTCTGCAAGTTGTGCAGTGCAGTCCCCTAGGGTCTGCGTGTAAGTATGTTGTGGAAGAAACTTGCCATCCTTCATGTATCCTCTCATAACTGTGCAAGCCACAGATTATTGATGTTTGGTGCCTATAGCTGGTTCAGCTGAACCATTAGTGTACAAAATTGTCTGATATTGTTCATAGGGAATGTGTTTGCTAGAACTGGATATTTAAGTTGATATTGCAAAAATTCTTGGTTTTGTAATTTTGAGTCAAAAATATAATAAACGTCAGTGGCCGTCAGAGACATTGCCCATTCAATCCAATGTGGATGTAATGCTTTAGCATTAGGAACACTAGCTTTGGTAACAGTCTCCAGGGCTGGAATGGGAGATATGACAATGGTACGTTTCCCCTGGGCCAGACGTCTCTCTTTAACAATAGCCACCTGAACAGCAGTGAGAAATTTCTCAGTGGGAGCAAAGGGTTGTTCAGCTGTAGAATACAAATGTGATTTGTATTAATTCAGGACGGTATCACTCTCATTGAATGTCATGTAGGTGAAACCAATGGCACCAGCAATTACTCTGATGTCCAAATGTTTTTTGTTGTCCCTTGTATGTTGGTGTCTTGCTTCAAGCTTGTCTTTTTGTAATGCTCTGAGAATGTGAGTGTATTCGACTGCTCAGTATTTGCTGGTAAAGTCAGGATATATTAAGTCATACAATGGTTTAATGCATTGTGCATAATCTGGAATGTATGTTGTGCCAAAATTTAAAAAGCCCAATAAAGAGTGGAGCTTTTTTATAGTGTTTGGTGGTTGTAATTGTGCAATTTTTTCAAAAAATTGGGGTGCAAGGCTCTTGCCTTCATCCAACAGTTCATATCCCAAACACAGGACAATAAGAAAGGCTATTTTTTATTTTTATTGAATTTGTAGCCAAATTCAGCGAATCCTACAACAATGCAGGCTACATGTCTTATATGTTGCCTGAGGTCAACATCCATGAGATAGATGTCATCCGCGTATTTCAACGAGCTTTCTGGGAACAAGGGAAGAGAAGGAGTTTTCAATAACCTTTTCTCCATAAGGGAGATCACGGACAAATCTGGCCGCCATTAGAACATCATAAATGGTGATGACGTGGTCCCAAAAGATAGCATTGATTGTGCATTTGATATGTCTCCCTCTAACCGTATAGTTACTTTGTACACCCTGTCGGGCATGGAGACACGCATGTCCGCAGTCTCAGCCTGTAAGAAGTCATTAGTTGTTTTCATCTCCAGATGCTCTTGAAGATCCCAGAAAACTACTGTGACCTCTGCTGCACTGTATAGCAGGGCCAGTGCTCACTTCCTGTTCTTCAGTAAAGCCCTCTTTCTGAGTGGCCTGTCATATCGCAACTGCCACCTTTTTCTTTTTAAGCTGGGATTTTTGTTGGGGAAGTTTCTCTTCTTTCTTAACAGAAACGTCAGATGAGCGTTGTGAGTCCTTTCACGTATTCTGATCTCTGTTCTGACCACCCACTTCTCTCACCGCATTCCTGAAAGGAACGAGAGTGGTGTGTATCAGTATATTGATATATGTCAGATATTTTTATATTATCTCTATTTCTAAGATTATATCTATTCTGAGGGGTCTTTGAATGCGGAGATTATCCCCATTCTTTTTTAGGTGTTTTTTTATTTTTATCCCAGCATTTTTTAGAACTGTCAGGCGCTTGCTTAGTAGAATCTTTATTAGATCTACCTTGAAATTGTGATTTAATTGGTCTGGCCCCCAGATTATCTCGACCAATACTAGAGTAGGTCTCAGCGATAATCTTTGACAGCTCACATTCTTGATCCTGTACAGTTAGTGCAACTGCTTCCCCTTTAAGATTACTTAGTATAATTGTCCATTAATTGCATCCCTAAATCCATGGCCGGGGAAGCCACGTGTTCATCTTGAATTTGTTGTAACACCTCCAGAAGATTGGCAAGTGTTGGTGTACCGTTTGCGGTAGCATAGAGCGTGGCAAATACCATGCCCCATGTGTTGCAGTTATCTACTGTAGGAATCATCCCAAATGGCAAGCACATAGTGAGTATTCTATGTTTGTCCTTAGGATCCATATGGGGAAAGACTGCTTCTAGCACATTTATTTTTTGAGCTAATCAAAGCAAAATTTCTCCCCTCTTGGTGGGTGCTTTACCCATGATCAAATGTACAGTTGCTGGGTTAATGCCTGGCGTAACTGCGTGTGGTTGCACTTGGGCAGCTCATTCTGGGTTAGTATTTAGTATTTGCATTACAAACTGTACTAACAGTCTGTATATTCCAGTGAGCTCTATATATAAGTGGTGGACCTCAGCTACAGCCAAAGTTTCTGCATCAGGGTGTGGTGTATACGTGGCCAATAAAGGCCAGGTCGTGCCATCATTACTCAGACGTCCTAACCTAACGTGTAATATTGAATGTGGTAGGGTGCCATCAAGCCAACTGTTATGGTCTTGAAAAGATAAAGGTATTTCATAAGTATGCATAAGCTCTGTACTATGCAGGTAGGTTTGCAGGTGTATAGTGATTAAATGTGTTTGTGTTCCCATCGACTGCTGGAAAGGTGACCCAAGAATAAACAAATTCTCTTCTGTAGGCTGGATAAGCCTCAACAACAAATGTGACTGAACCCCCTGGGCCATTAGGCCGTTTGCCAATAAGTATGCAGTAAGGGACGGTCTCATATTTACTGCAATTACAACCCAATATGGGTTCACCATGTTAAAGGTAAATGGATGTTCAGAAATTAGGACACCAAATGAGGGTTGATCCTTTTAAGGTTCAAGCTTAAACAACCTAAAGCTTTAGATAGGTACTACTTATTTAGCTGAGGAGGAAATCCTCAATACCACTGACATCTCCATATATAGTATCGAGGTGTCTTTAGCATTTGGTGAGACAGAGATACTAAGGAGGATCCGAAAATTAGTGCCTGACCAAACGTTGGTAGTGCCAAGTCGTGTAGTTTCTCATTATGCTAATGAGGCTACTGGATTTGGGCGGCAGAATCGCATAGATTGTGGGGTACTAAGTAAAATTCCACACCATGTGATGCCTGTCAGCCTAATCTGGGTTTTCTGGCTAACTAGCAGCGCAGCATCTCCACCCAAGAGCAGAGATGATTGGGGCAACTGGGTGCATGAAAAAGAATACTCCTCAGGGGAATCGTGGTCAATCAGATCTCATCCCTTTCCCTAAGTTACATTGGTCTCACACAGGCAAATACAACAGAGGCAGAATATAGTTCAATAAGGGTTTATTGAAGTAACTGCATTTTAGATAAAATGGCCTGTATTACAGTAACTAGGATGATAAAACAGAATACAAGCAATACAGTTATGAGGAGAGTGAGCTATTCAGTAGCCTGAAAGCACAAAGTGAAATGAATGTCCTACTGAGAACAGATTGCTTTCCTAGGTGAAAGAACAATTAGATAGAGAGAAGTAAAACAACACCGCAAATGTGGCTATTGCAAGAAAAATAAGGCAATGCTGAATAAAATGTAACTAGGCTAAAGTGCACAACGGCAATCCTAGTTTGCTAAAATAACGAGTTTAAAATGTGGCTAAAATAGCTATACAACAGAATATACTATTGTACTGCCCTATTGAACCAAGCTGCAGTGAATTCATAATAGCAATGGTGACTAAGTACAAGGTACGATGGTGGGTGGGAGGATACATATTTGCCTTGCTTCAACTACAGTGAGTTAAGGGAGAAGACATAAAATTAAAATACCCCCTCTTTGAACCAAAGCTTTCATAGCAATGCACAGCAAGCAGCGTAGGTGAACAGCAGACACGCCCCTCTCCACAACAGCTCCCTTATTTATTGATCCAAGCAATCATACATTCATCTTTTCATTCATCTATTCTATTCTCCCTTTGATACCCACCATTTAAGCTTTTCACTCTCTTGTCCAGTCTTTCACAATTTCCAATCCAGCTATCCATATTTATCCACCCATCCGTACATACACGTCACTCACCTATCCAGTAGCCACTCTTTCAAACACCCTGCTTTCACATATCCTTCCATTTACCCATGTATTGTTCAATACAATCCACCACATCATCAGCTTTTACCCATCCAACCTTCACCCACTAAGACATCCTTTCACTCCTTTCACCCCTTTCATCCATCCTTTCACCCACCCATGCATCTCCTATCTCTCACCTACACATCTTTTCCTTTCTCTGATCTCTTGTTGATGCAGGTGGAAGGCAAAGGGACATGAGCCAGTCACTAGATCCCTTTACGACTCCTGTCAACTCGGAAATCAGCAGAGATTACAGTGTTGCTGGTGTTGGGTAGTTCCTACGTTTGGCATGCAAAGGAATTTTATTTCACAGGTAGCTTAGCAGTCAGGATAAGTGATGTGGGATATCAGCTGACCTTTTGCGGTCAGGATAGCAGTGGTACACCCATTTATGATCAGTATTGGACAAACTGTTGCCCCGGTGGTATTCACCACCTGCCATCATTGCGGTGCATCTCTGTGGAAATGACTTAGTGGAGGTCATCAAGAAGGACTTGTTTGAATTGATAATCTCCGAGATCAGTTAACTTGGGAGGAAATTTCTGCAGGCCATGTTAAAGTGGCCCAGCTTCATACCCAGGTCACAGTGTAGAGGTGATAAGTCACTGAGGGCACTCAAGACTCAGTGAAGCGAGTGGACAATAAGATTTGTTTATTGCTTAGGTCACCTAGGATGTCGACTATACATCATGGTTGCTTAAAGGGTGAGCTTTTTTTTCTTGGAGGGCAGGGTTCACTTGTCAAAGATTGATTATAAAATGTTCCTAGAGACCATGCTGACTTGGTTGATTCATCACCCACATTAGTGTGTGTGGGCCGGATGGTAGGTGAATGATGCTGGCCGGTGACAAGTGAGGTCATGATTGGTCGGACTGTTCGGGTTCATGTAAGGCAACCTTTTCCTTTTAGACTAATACATCATCAGGGTCTCATCACCCTCCTGGCAGCGAGTTGAAAGGAGTGCTGACAGCCAGTTGAAAGGTGTTTGTGGGTGCGGCAGGTTGGGGATGGTCGCTGGTCCAACGGTCCTTACCGGCAAACCGTCTGTGAAGAAGTACTAGGTGTAATCTGGTACAGACCCTTGGAGGCGGGGGGGATGATGGATGTAGGGGGTGACTGAGGTAGGTAGCCGAGCAGGCAGATGGGCTCCTTGCACAGGACTATCCCGGTATGGGAGCAAGGTGGGATGGGGTCCTCCCCTAAGGTGGGACCCAATCAGGTTAATTTTGATTGGACAGGGGATGTTCAGAGCTAGAGACACTGGACTATTCATGGTCCCACTCCAAGCATTTTTGAGGATGCACAGGAACTAGAATTTTAGTTATGGTTAGGTAAATACCTGTATTAGTGTCTCTGTTACAGTTAGGCATTTCTTTAAATAAAATTGTAAAACATTGTGGGCTACTGTCATTGATATTGAAATGTATTTGTATTTTGTGTGTGAATAAACGTAGCTAAGGGTTTATGAACCCTAACCCAAAAAGAAATAATTGTTTGTGTCTCACCAATGACCTTGGTTGTGGGGCCGGGGTGCGTCAGTTAACGATGGGACATCTGCAAACCTGGGCATATTATGAATTAATAAAGATAGCATCGGCCTGTTTCACACTTTTTGGCTTTGTTCCACTCAACTTCCAGTCGTCTAAGCCTAGTGGCATATACAAATACCTAAATGAAACAGACATCCTTATTTGTATTCGGTATTGTGTGCAACTAGTTATAGGCTATAGGTTATAGGTTACTTGAGACTATATATGCTGCCTTTTTATGAGTGTTAATTGTACCCAGACCCCAAGCTGCATTGAAATAACTGAACAATAATGTTTTCAATTATTTTCGGGGACAGCAAAGTCATTTCTGCACATACAGGACAACAGGACAACCTTTGTGAAAATAATTTTCCAACATTGCCAAGTAGAAAGCATTACATTTTGCAGCCTTTTATTCTGCTTACACTACTGTTTTTAGGTCGAGCCTGCAGGCAGTGTGCAGGCGCTGTCGCTTGGCGACCTATTGTGTTTATAAAAAACTCTATAAATTGGCCTTTTAGAACACCCATTACGTACCATTCATTTGCAACATTATCAGTCTTCTTTGCTGCCTCCTAATTCAGCAGTGTATGCGAGGCATCCTTTCCTCTATTACATCTCTTGCTTTCTGTAATGCATGGACCAAGTACACATTGATTTTTCTATGATTTGACTGTCTGCTGATCATGCTGTGATCGTGATCTCTTAACATTTAAAAGAACTCACTCGACCTGACCCAAAAGTATTGGAACTCTTTACATGAGCACCAGTTGCATTATACAAGGACACAGTCATTTCTTTTTGTTAGGTACAGGGAGTTTACACAATTTGCCCAGAATCACATGATTTTGAGGAGACGCCTTGACTTGAAACTGGTTCCCCATTACGAAGTCAGCACCTCTGGCCTTAGCGCCATATTCTTCACTCACCTTTTTTTCTGAGAACAGCTGTCTTCTTCCCCCATACTGCAGTTTTTGTTGATTTTTAAGAAACAGGGATTTATTGGCTGCCTTTACCCTGATGTTTTTTTATTTTGTCATCACATCTCTAAAGTATGAGACATGATGAGTTATTCTGTCATTTTGTAGAATATGAGTCAAGCATCTAAAGTAGGTGCAAGCAATACATCTAATTATTCACTCACGCTGGTCTTGTGGCACTCCTGCTCCCACTTGCTCTTCCTTTTCGCACTTTTTTCCTGTACTTTCTCTCAGGCCTGCTTTCTTACCCATCCTCATTTGAGCTCCGTCTCCTTGCGCTACACAATCCTCTTTTTAGTGATTGTTAGGTTGCACTCTGTCAACACAGTGCTCTCTCACCCCCACCTACAACCTGTCCACCCTCATCCATATCTCTCTCCCAGTCCCTGCCCGCTTTGTTCGCTTATGCTCCCTTCCTGCCTAGCTGTCCCTTCGTCACCATTCACTTGCCCTGTCTCTTATAGAGTCATTCACTGCACGGGGAGAGTTCTGAGTGGGACCTGCACCAGTGGATGGGAGGGTATGGGGGACTGTTTATGGCAAAACAGCTTTATTTGCTCTGATATTTACACCACTTAGAACATTGTTTGAGCCTACCTTTACTGAAATGTTGTTCACTCACTGACTACGTTGTGCGGGAAAAATAAAGTTCCTAGTAATACTCACAACTCTTAAATTGTTTAAGATTTCCATTGTAGGGCTTTTAGAAAAACAGCTACTAAATTCATTTGGACACAGAATAAGCAAAAAAAAGTTACGTTTTTCTAGATCTGTCTTAATAGTGCCAGAGTATCAGAGGACGACTTTATAAATCACTTAGGTCATTTTTGTGAATTTCTCTGACGTGATATATATAGTGTTTGATGATAGATTCTGACAAATATTGAAAAAGGCAATAGATCTTTCATAGGCAAGACCTATTGGCGTTGTCAGTGATTGTTTCTATAGTCCTTGTTCTGATAGTTGCTTGCTTCTACGCTTGTAAGAAAAAAACATTATTGTTACCCATCTCTATTGTACATAATTTACAGAATTCAACAGGATAAATACTGATGACACTAGAGAAAAGGTACTCTTTCAAACAATGGCTGTTACCCTGTACGCTGTATTTAGCGTGGCATTGACTATAATGCTCTTGTAATGTGGCAGATGTAATAGCGGTCACATTTCAGACAGAGTTCCCTGTCCACCAAATTCAACGAAGATCCTGAACTAGTTAAGTCAATTTGAACACAAAGGGGGTTATTCTAACTTTGGAGGAGGTGTTAATCCGTCCCAAAAGTGACGGAAAAGTGACGGATTTACCACCAGCCGTATTACGAGTCCATTATATCCTATGGAACTCGTAATACGGCTGGTGGTATATCCTTCACTTTACCGTCGCTTTTGGGACGGATTACCACACCTCCAAAGTTAGAATAACCCCCAAAGTGATATAAAGCGGAAGTGTAAATCAGTGAATGTCTTACCAGCAATATTCGAAACGGTATATTTTGAAGACATTTCATTAAAGTAGTTCAGTGCTTGTAAAAAGAATATAAACCACTTATTTTTAGAAAGCTAAAACATATATTGAATATACACATTTACAATTTTGATTAGAAGGTTTTTGACGCTCGGTATACAGTTTATACACCTTCTTTACTATTATGCATGCTAATAGGCCTGATTTATGTGGGAGACTTCAGATTTTTGAAGCCAAAGATGGTTTTATTTTGGCGGTCTCCCTTCTGGAATTGCCTCTATTTCAATAGAAGTCAATGAGAGAAATACATTCTTCCGATTATATTTTGTAAATCTTCCTCTTAACTCTTGTAAAATGTTAGATTGTATGTATTATAATTACTTCAGTATCCGAGATCTGGAATGTTGCATTTAAAAAAAAAATATTCAATTACATTTACAAATGTGTAAGACGAGGGGGATAAAAATCCTGAATGGGTTTACTTTTAAAGTATACACGTTTCTCGATTAATGAGTTTGTTTTTCAAAATGTACTATGTAATTCACTTGTAGCAGAGTATTGCACTCTTCGACCTATTATGTCCTCGAACTAATTCATGAATACTTTATTACGGACTTTCAAAACTGAGACGTGCGCTAAAATACTTTAACATTTATAATGCGCTTCCCCTAAATATTTACATCCACTCGCAAGGAAAGATAATGTCCGCCATTTTGAAAGTACAGAAAACCTTTCATTAGACCATTTACTTTATACGTTTTAATAGCGACGCTGTTTTGTCTTTTCCTCTCGGAAATTCGGCTTCTCTTATTTCTAAACCAGTTAGAATTACAGCCTTTGCAAATACAACGCTCACTTTTATTACTATTTACAGCCATAATTATTTGCTAAAGACCCGACGTTGCTGTAATGAAACTGAAACAAATCACTGTCGCTTCTTTTTGTTGGCTCTAATAGACCTTTTCTGCCACTTCCAGCCCTAAAGCTGGAAAAAGAGGCAGTTTGTAATGTGTGTACAATTGCCTTTTCTGTTCTCTTGTAGAAGCACTTAAGTGTCATGTTAAGCCCGAGGCAGGAGAGACTTTAAATGACCTGTTCTGACTGGAATTGTGTTTACCGTACTTCTTTCAGAAACCAGCGCAGGATCCCGTCTCTTATCTGTGCAAAAAGTCGAACAGATTGTCGACTCAAATTTCCCCTTCCAGGCAATGTTGGTTTTGTCTATTGTTTGACCTGACAAAGGTTTGCAAGAATTCCCCAGCTCCTATTTCTGTCTTGTTTCCCCTGCATCACCCTCGAGGCTAGTAATCAGCATGTTTCAGCTCCCAGAAATTGCCCAAAAGGGTGCTGGAAGCCCTGCATTCTGAAAAGCCATGTCTAGTCACACGACTTTATGAAGTGAGAACTTGAATGAGGAAGCTATACACATTGTCTCTAAGGGTTTACAAAGAAGGAACAAAATAAACGAGCACTATCTGCCGGGAGTGTTTGCCCTTGGCACATGTGGAGGAGGCAAGGTGTTGACAACAGCCACCAGACTCGGCTCATAACCGCCAGCATTGTTCTAATGCCAGGACGACAAGGATTGATAGTAAAACGCATTTACAAATTATCAAATGGAAGTCCCCACCCACATGTCTTGTGAGACAAAACCACCACACACCTTCAGGAGCTAAAACAGGATTCCTCCTGATCAACCCAGGTGTTTCTTCTGTATATGATGTGGCATGAAAAGGATGCATTCAGATTGTTCTTAAAGGCCTGGGGTTATATATCTTCCTTATTGCTTAGTCCTAGCCACAGCGTACCACAGTTAGGTGACATGTATTTTGATGAACACAGTGCAATTAAAGTATGCTTTACATTTCCTATGCATAAGAGGTTTGGGAAATGTGTGATTTTGGTATTTTAATCAATTACACCTTACATCATTTGTAATACAACCAATTTTGACATCCATCTTATAACATATCACAATGTGGATGGATTCCATTATGGGTTAAGTCTCAACAATAGCAAGGTTGCGAGTAACATATTAGAAGAGAAAGAGTCGTGTGAGTTGTATATTTCACATGAAACCCCCAAAGCACACTTTTTTCTGGTATTAAGGGTTGGTTATACCTCTTGTGTTCAGGGTATTGTTGACAGTCAGCTTTAGGATGAGTAATTGTGGCTCCAATGCACTGCCCAGTTATTCTCTGCTGATTGTTTTTATGTGTTCTGGTAAATGCTTTCTTGGTCTTCTGTGTCGTGGGGATGTATGGGTGAAGTATGACTTTGCACTACTTTTAACTTGTGAAGAAGTCATAATTCTCTTAATAACCATAGGCCTGACTTAGGTCTTGGTGGAGGGAAATACTCCTTCACAAGTGTTACGGCTATGCCATCCCCCATTTTATGACCCCCATAGGAGATAATGGGAATATAATACTGTGGACAGGATATCCAACACATTTGTGACACAGTATTTTCCTCTCCCAAGAGGTAAATGAGGCCTTTCTTTTTTTTTTTACCATAGCAAAATTGGAATTCTGGGTGAACACCAGGATCTTCATGATGCTTTAAACCGCAAGAAGGCAATTAGACTGGGAAGTGGGAACTTGCACCAAGAGAAAGTTACACTTCTACACACAAGTGCAGCTCTGGGGGCATACTCTGGTTTTACTGTTCCTGCCAGACATTTCTGTATGAACCAAATGTTGCAGGTAAGATACAGATGCAAGGTTTAAAAAAGCAGGAAATTACACAGAATATGGGCAATCCAATAATCTGGTTCTACAGTAGAATATGTTTTTATAATTAAAATTCTGCATAGGCCTAGTTACACGCTACAAAATAAATAAATTTCAGTACTGTAATGACTACTTCAAAACACTGAATAGGTATGCTGCAACTTAAGTTTATTTCAGGTGATGAAGCTCCGTGCCAGTCCTCCCATTGCCTGCCTTCTCAGTCCCCAGCCGTCACCAAACTATCCCACATTCCACCCTCAAAACACTTCTTCAACATTCCATTTTCACCACGCTCATGAAGCAACTTCACTAAAGCAAGGCAGAAATGATGGCTAAACAGGGCACATAACTAATAAACCTAACAGGATACAGTACCTCCCATAAGAAAAAAACAACCAAAACCAAAAGCTGACTTACACCACAAGACTTGACCTGAATGTCACCATGAAATTGCTCAAAGTCTAAGTTTTGTGGTATGTCCAAGTTCTGTTGTTCTTCCACTACCTGAGATCCTGGCATTGTATCAGAAGCATTGTTCGCTACGTCTTGTTCACCAACACCATGTGAAGATAGATGCTGGAAAAACTTTTCTTGTGACTCTGGTGCAAAATCACAATACTCTTCGTCTTCCTTTGCAACCTCATCTAAAATGTGTGCTTGTGTTGAGTCAATGGCAATACCTTTGTTTTTTAATAAAACTGCGTTTTCCCCACTTTTTCCACACAATGAGGTTTCTGGTATCTAGATAAACCTTTGGGTACAAAGTGTGTCTTTTGTATAACTACCCAATCACTCACTTGCACGTTTTTTTCCTTCAAACTGGATTTCTTATCATAATGCATTTTCCTTTTAGCCTGTGCTTCGGCTACAGCTTCTCTAACTATGGAAACATCCTTCACAGTTGTACATTTCATTGAGTCCATCCATTGAGTCCATCTTTGAAATCCAACTCTTTTACCCAAAAATGCAAACAACATTGCACCAGTTGTCGATTGAGGTTTCTTGTGATAACTTCAAGTTTTAAACTGTAAATACTCATTTACATTCAGACCTAAAGGGAAGGCAGTTTGAACTCCTTCTTTAATTATTCTTTTGGTCCCTCCCTACTAAACAATTCGAGTATTGTGAATACAGAGCAACTCTTTAGTGATTGATGCCATTTTCTTTTTCAAAATCTGTCATTTTTAATGACACCTACTGTATTCCATTATCTGAGAACAAAATATTTGGAACACTCTCCAGCAAAAACACTTAAAAAAAAATGTGATCCTCACCTCAGTTGTTATCTCACATTCTGATTTAAAGTCTATCCATTAGGAAAGAAGTTAATTAGTACGATAAAGTACATTTGATCAACAGAAAGACAATTAAATGGTCCTAAAAGTAAATTTCTAATTTATCCCAGGGCTGCTGAGGCATTTCCACACTTACTAAGGGGCTTTTGTTCAAATGCCACTCTTACATACACATATATTATTATCCACCATCCGATCCACACCTTGCCATCAATAATGATTGTGTAAGGTTTTCTTTGTTGAAGACAATCCAAGATGACCTTCATGGGCAATGATAATAAGTCTTTTTTTAAACTTTCTGGTGGTTCAAATAAACCTCTTCTCAAAATAATCTCAGATTCAACCAAGAATTCTGTCAACACATAATAGAACTCTTTGATGATACCTGAAGCATTTCTAGCACAGTTGTAATCACCACCACTGATAATCTTGATGCGTTCCTGGTACTCTGTATCTGCCACGCATTCAGTATGCTACTCTTCTAGGGAGATAGCAGAGTTACATGTTTCAACTGCATCCAATGCTGTAACCACACATTTATCAATTAAAATGTCCTCATCATCTACACTGTTGTAATTCTGTGTAGGAAGTCTAGATAAGCAGCCAGCGGGAACATTCACACCTCCTGGCAGAGAGGTAATCTCAAACTCAAATTCTAGTAAAGATGTAATCAACCCAACTATTCTAGAAGACAACTTCCCAATACCACTGTCCCCCCTGAGGTGCACTAACAGTTTATGGTCTGTAAAAATCCTGAATCTCTGACCCCCCAAGTACGTTTTGAATTTATGCATGGCCCACAGGCTAGAGTCTTTCTCTCTCAGTAGTACTGTATCTTGACTCAGCACCTTTAAAAGTATGGCAAATGAATGCAACAGTTCTCTCTTTACCATATACTCTCTGACACAATCAGAACACCTATTCCAATTGAGCTCGCATCCAATATAACTTCACATGGATGACCTTGAACAAAAGGTTTCAAAGCATCACATTGTAAAATCAGTTTTAAACTTTTTTTGTCTGCTTCTCCTTTCAGCAAAACTTTTCTTTTTCCTCAATATTTGATTTAACGATTCAAATACCACACTAAACACACATATTAACGTAGAATAGTACTCTTTGAGTCCTAGAAAGGAATGTGAACTGTCCTTATATTTAGGAGTGAGTGTATCTTTCATAGCTTTAAGTAACTCTTCATTGGGTTCAATGCCTCTCTCACACACATGATCACCGAAATATTCATCTCACATACACTAAACTTACACTTATCCTTGCACACTGTCATACCACGTTCCTGAAGAATAAACAATAACTTGCACAATATTTCATCACACTGAACCATCATCTTAGGAAAAATAAGTATGTCCTCTTGATAAGTCATGGCATCAGACACATCCTTAAACATAACATCCATGAGTCTCTAAAAAACACTGGCTGGAGACACCAACCCAAATGCCAAACTTAGATATTTAAACACTCCAAAAGGTTTAATGAACAATGTTAAAAGTTGTGAATGCTCTGTCAATTTACTCAGATGATAAGCAGCTTTCAGATCTAGGGCCTAATGTAGCAAAGGGTTTTTCTAATTCTGTGTCAATGGGAAAATGTGTTTGTACATATGGCCCCTAGTGTGCTAAAAATACATGTGTCTACTATCTGTGGCAACATTTCTTGTACTTTTGGCAGCGGATAGTATTCAACAATAATATTCTTATTCATTGAACAAAAATCAGCACATAACCTGATTTCACAATCCTTTTGCTGTGCAATGACAATGGTTGACACTCATTCTAAACATTCCACAGGTGAAATAGTCTTCTCTTCACACATTTTGTCCAGTAAAAACCTGAAATCTTTGCAAACAATCAGCAGCTTGTTTATAATTTTATGCACTATGGGTTTAGTATTTTCCTTTAACACAATATCACGTGAGAAACCCATCATACATCAAGTTGTATCTTTGAATATTGATGAATAATAATTCAACAACAAATCAGGCCCTCATTACAAGTGTGGCGGTATTAAGACTTTGGAGTTTGTCCTACCTCCACATTATGACTGTCGTGCTAGCAATGCTGCCCTGGGTATTACAACCACTGTGTCTACCAGCTTTTGCATGGCGGTTTTACCGCCATGCAAAGGCTGGTAGAGACGGGGTGCTGGGGCCCCATGGGGGTCCCTGCAGTGCCCATGCACTTGACATGGGCAGTGCAGGGACCCCCATGGACAGCTCCGCCGTGCTTTCACTGCCTCAATTACAGGCAGTGAAAAGCGCGATGGGTGCTGTCGCACCTGACGCACCGCAACATTGCCGCCGGCTTGATTACGAGCTGGTGTCAATATTGTGAGTTTCCAGCTGACCCTGGGTACAGAAAACCAGAGTGGCAGTCTTCTGGGCTAAAATGTTTGGCAGGAGGCCTCTGCCACCCACCAACCTCTTAATGAGGCCCTCAATGTTCTCTACACCACCCTCTTCAATCTTCATCAACAATGTATTTCTGCCAACTTCTTTCATGTTTGAGCTTCGTCTTTTACCCAGTCTGGATTCAAGTGAACTTGTGTAGACAACCCAGGTTTAGGAATGATACCCAGTTTTGCTTTATCTAACCATCCAAACACATCCTTTCCCTCCACAACTACATACACTTTAGTGATAATCTTTCTTCCCATGAGTGACCCTGTGTCATCAAACCATCCCAACATTTTGAATTCAAAACCTGCAAAGGTCTTTGGTCTAATATCACACTAATTTGAACTATGTTTTTCCCAGTTTTCCAAAAAAGGTAGTTTGATCTATAATTGTAATAATGGGTGATGCTGAATCTGTCACTACTGACACCTCAATACCACCAATACCTATTTTACAGAACGGACCCTCCCTTGTTCCCTGTTTGTCAGGATTAATTGTGCGAACAACATTCTTAAATTTGTCCTGACATTCTTCTACCACACCTCTTTCGTCAATGTGCACAGTGGAAATATTTGTGTTCATCATATTGCTATTACTTGCTGTTCCTCTCTCTTTTGATCTATAATCTTTGAGAAATAACCTACTTTTTCACATTTTAAACATTTGCATTTGAGAGCAGGACAATTTGTGACATTCCCTATTTGAGTTTGAGAACGACAATGATAGAAATACATTATTTTACATTTGTCTAACACCCCTTTTTTATCCTTCCTATCCCCACGTGTACTGCTCCTATATTTATTTTATCTTTGTTGTTAGTGTTTGATAAAACCTTCAAGAAAATCATAGATCCCTCAACCCCTTTTGAAATATCAGTCAGTTCAGACAACGAGGGATCACAGGTACAAAGCAGTCTTTCCAGTATTTTCTTGGTAAAGCAACTTAACACTGATTGATCACGTAAGTATGTGTCAATGTTACTTCCAAAATCACAATATGCTGCTAAGATTCTCAGGTTTGCTATGAATTTGTGAAATGTTTCTTCACTGCTTTGTTTCCATGAACAAAAATTTAATCTTTCAATGACCATGTTGGGTTCTTCACAAAATTGTTTCTCCAATCGCAGAACTGCTTCACGATTATCTTCCCAAGGAGTTTCAATCTCCAGTAAATGTTCAAGAAAGTCTTACCCAGTAGCACCCAAGCAGGTTAATAAAAGCTCTTTTTGCCTTTCTGGTTGAAACCTCTTGGCATCTATTACTAATAGATAATTTTCTAAATTTGTATGCATTGAACAACAGGTTTACCAGAAATCTGTAGAAAAGGTTGTGGTTGAGCTACACATTATTGTGAAGCCATATTTTGTTATTTTATGCTGATGAACACTTTAAAACTGCACTTCACCCCTCAGTTTCATATATATAGATATGAGTAATTTTATCTTTAGTTAAATATATGCTTGTTTCATAATGGCCACTGTAGTCCTTTTAGTCAATTTTCTAAGGCGAATAGGGCTTGCAATAAAATCCTCAATAGCAATACTGTCTTAAAATGGCCACCAAAAAACTCTCAAAGCTTGCATAGTACTTTCACTATATTGGTATTGACTCACAATGGCCACCTTTTACTTTCCAAGCTCTTTCTACAGTTATTAGAGCTTACACAGGCCTCCCCAAATCACCTGACCAGAGAGGCCTATGACCATAGATTTGTCCTTGGCTCCGACCGATCTGTTCTGGAAGAATCTCCTTTGCATGAGCTCACCTTTGCTCTGCTACTTCAAAATGTACTACTGCACTGTCCCACATATCACCTGTGGCTGCTGCATGATGTCAGAAATAAAATGCAGAACCTCTTCTCCTTTCAGTGTAGTGAGTCTGCACTGTATCTATGACCGTGGCCGGTGCTTCAAACAGCTTCCATCTCATCGACAATATTCATGTTGTAATAAATACTACAAAACACTGAACAGGTACTCTGAAACTCCAGAAGTTTATTTCATGTGATGAAGCCCTGTGCCAGTGCCCACATGGTCTGCCTTCTCTGACCCCAACCATCACCAAATCATCACGCATTCAATCCTCAACACTGTACTTCCACGTTCCATTTTCACCACGTTCACGAGACAGCTTCAACAAAGCAAGGGAGAGATGATAGCTAAGCAGGACACATAACGCTATTAAACATTAGGACCTAACATGGGATACAACATGAACATTTTAAAAATAGATGCACAAATCTATAGCAAAAAAACAAACATTGTCTTTGATCTCTAAGCCTAAATGTAACTTTGATATGCTTCTAGACCAATTGATTGGAACAGAGCACTTTGAAACAGCAAAGTGCTGAAAATATGTCAAACAACTGGGAAGATGGCAATGTACTTCCAACTTGTTTCCCCTTTTGGAAATCACTGCAAGCAGTCATTCTCATAAACCCTACCACTACAACAATAGATGTAAGATTAATCTAAAAAGTGTGATTGTCATTCATGATTGATTACTATGGTAATATGGGTGTGAGACAGAGGGAAGATGGCAAGAGGTTTCATTTACTGTATTTACAGCACAATTATGAAAACAACGTTTGTAAGGGTTATTTTCCAAGCTAGTGAGTAGAAACCGCTTGGAATGATAATATATAGTTAACTATTACATTACTATATATTGGAAGCCTTTCAGAAGTGTACAGCAGCGGCCCACATGCCAAAAATTACCAGATACCCTAACAGCCCACCTCTCAATGTCGCCACATCATTATTAGATAGGCGAAAACTCTCATTCTGAAGGAAAAGTCAGCTGGCTTCATTAATGGAAATCCCATTTACACTGTACATCCATTATAAAATGGCCATGTCCAGAAAATCGGAACACCAGCCCTTTTTAGGACAAGGGTTCCTGTCCTGTTTTTCCCAAGAAAACTAAGTGCAGCAAATCATTTCCTGACAGGAAAAGTCAACAACGCACCCAATCACATAAAGAAAATTCTTTGCAGATCAGGGACATTACCATTTCTTTTTTCAAGAACACATCCATACTTTTTGATTGAAAGTAGGTCATGTCACTAAAGCATGATGTGTTCACCTGTATTCTGCATGTTTTTCAAAACTGCTTTTACTGTGTGGGAACGAACCATTTCAGCAAGTAATACACATCCTTACGGTGGGGAGCTCTATTTGAAATAGCGAGGCCAATCTCCCAGTGGCCTTTCTGCTGAACTGTGATAGAGGTAATAGTCAGATATTAGAACTCATGATGGTGAGCAATGTATGTGAGGTGCTGTAAGATATAAAGATATACTAACATTTTGATTTACAGTAGCAAGCCTCCTATTCGAGATTGTTTTAACAAAATTTTTTGAAAGTGTTTTGAAAATTTGACATGCATTTAAGCACGAGGAGATTACAAGAGCCATTCAGATTTAGCATTGGTCACTTATGCAAGAAAAGTTGCTGCTGATGAAAAATGCTATTTAAACACGAGAAGGTGATATTCCATACATATTACATTCTTTGTAAACAGAGAATAAAGAGTTAGAAAATTAGGAGAAACTAATTTAGAAATTTACATTTGAGAGCAAAATGTGGGTGATCAGTTTGCAACCAGCTCCCTACTTTTTATGTCTAGCTAGAGAGAGCTTCCACTGTGTTATTGAGCTTACATGAGCAATATTTAGAGAGGGGCAAATGTCTATGCTCCTTAAGCCATTGGTTGTTGTGAGTGTCAGTCACATAATGGTTAGCCAGAATTCATTGTTCATTGGTAGATTATAACTGTCAGTCATGATGTATGGAATTTTGAGTGCACTGGACTATGGACATTCCATTGATATAGTAGATGTATGGACCCACAGTAGGAGGGGGCATCCACTTTGTGGTCTTTATTTTGGATTTGAAAGGTGGAAATTGAAGTCAGGATAATTTCGGGTTCCTCCTGATGGGCAGGTGTGTGTGGGCGATAGCAGACAGTGTGTACTGTTTGTTCTACCAAGAGCAGCCTACGATGCTGTGCTAGAATTAGCAGATGCACCAGTAGGTGGCGGACGAAAAGCCTGATGCTTCTGAATCTAAAACAGCAGACAAAGCACAAATAATGCACCCTCAATGGAGGTGGTTTGAGTTTATTGTGAACTGTCTGATGTAAAAAGTAGGAGGAGCACCTGAGTGGCTTACTTCCCATGGACTCTCTGTCTCTCTCAAATTTCACAGTGCCTAAAGAGACATACTGTATGAAAATGCAAAACATGGACAAAATTGTCATAGCGTTATCCTCAGAGTACAATAATGCTAAATGCTCAATTTGCCCCATATCTATACGAATAGCAGGGGAAGGATCACAATAAAAGCCCTCCTCCCTTTGACAAGGTTCCTGGCACATTAATTGAGTCACCCAAAACCTTCAATAAGTTTTCCTGGCTTGCCATGTCTTTGGCAAGGTGTTTTCTTGGCTAGCGAGAGTGATTGTGGTTTTAGGGTGCTTCCTTAGATTCTACTTCCTGTTAGAGGAACTCAGCATCCTTGTCATTCTTCTCATTTTGAGCATGCCTATTCCAGACAGGTTAGAGAGGCATGGACAGTAATCAAAATGCTTGGGGAGTTCTCAGGCTCTCTCTCTCTCTTTGTTGTTGGATTTCTTGCAGGTATGTCATTATGTTACCTAACCCGCTGACCTCCCAGTATTCCACTGATATCTCTTGAGTGACCAATCCACTTATCGCGCTCCTCTGCAGAGTCAAGGGTCACTTCCCTTCAGCTGAGAGAGACAGAGAGTTCATGGGAATTCAGCTACTTTGATGTTACTCCTACTTTCCTAGGTTGGACAGTCTAGAGGACACTCAGACCATCCCCAGCAGAGAACCAAGGACAAAGCTCTACAGAAACCACAAGTTTGGCATTTGGACATTTTTTGGAGTGTGTGTCTCAGAATTCAGAATCCTACTTATTCCAGTGGTGTAGGTCATATAAACTGTCAGTCTTTGGAATTTGACTTGTATGAAATGATCAGGAATCAATGCACTAACCACTCTGTGTATCCTATGATAACATACATTTTTATATTTATTCTGTTAGAATTTCCTTGCGATGTTCTTGCTTACACTTGTTATCTGCCTGTTTCTCGTGGATGTTTTTCCTGTCTTCCATTGATGTTGTCTCCTGGTGCATAGAATCTATTATTACACTTGTCTATTTTCAGATTATATAGAGCCACCATTCTGGTTGTCTGCCATTTTATTCTCCTATACTCTTTGGCCTTCTTTCTTGGCACTGCCTTTGCCATCCTCTGTGACACCTCAGCAATCATTAAATTGCTTAAATCATGATTTCCCGGTTCCTTGAGCATGGATTATTTCATTGCTAATCTTGCCTCTGCTTGGACATATTCCCCCAATCACTTGCCAATCAATTTTGTATTCAAGCTCATAAAGCCCGCAAACAAAACCTAATTCTTCTTTCTTTCCCATGTAATCATTACGAAATACCAGCCCAATTCATTAAAGTGTCTCATCACTTTGACTCTTTGGTGTGGAAATACTTATGGTGCATCATTTATAATGACATTAGAGTTTGTTTTTTGTTCTTACTAAATCTTTTTTTGAAATATCGTATATGTACCACTTTCACATTTATAAGTCACACCTCTGATTCAGAAGGTTTGAGAATCAGGGCCGAAATAGTTTATTAAAATTAATATATACATTTTCTCTTTGATAATAGTATATGTATTATGGGCCCGATTTGGAGTCTAGCAGATGGGTTACTCAGTCACAACAGAGAAGACTGTCTTGTCTGCCTTCTAAAAAGTGCCATAGGATATAATGCACTTGTAATAATGAGTCATGTTTGTGATGGAGTTACCCACCTGCCAATCACTAAACCAGGCCCTATGTCTACATCATTTTATATTTTAATATTGAGTATTGAAGATGTTAGTTAATTATACTAATTGAGTTCAAGTATGTAGACCAAAAAATAGCAGCATAATCGATTAAGATTCTGCATTGGTTCGATAATATTATAACATGAGAATCAATAAAAACTATATATGTAATTATACTAAAGACCTCCACGCTACAGTAGGAAAGGAAGTAAATGTGGTTTCTATCTTTAGTAACATGGCATGTTAACACCTGTACCACCTTGCCTCATTTCTGCCAGCAATACATGTTGAAGAGGGCTTGTGTCATGGTCTGGAGTCATGGGTTTATTAGGGATCAGTAGGAGTATTAATATTGTAGTATAACTGATGATTCTAGAGGCAAGGAGGAAGCTGATGAACTAATGCCTCCTGGCAATGAATATGCAAGAGAGCCCTTAAGCATGGAAGAATGTCTGCTACGCACTTCTTTTTTTCCATTTTTCATAGACCTGTGCTACACATTTGATATGCTCTACAAATATGCCAGAAGTAAAAGCAAGTAAAAATAAGTCTAGAATAACCTGGTGAAAATCAATTATACCAATTGATGAAAGTTAACAATCAAACACTAGTAAAGGACAGATCAAAGAAAACTCACCCCTACCTGCAAATGGTCAAGCTGGAAGCAAATATGTGGTTGGTGGTAGGACGGTGTTTGAGAACATAGCATTATTTATTGCTCATAACCCCTACTGCATTTTTGGAAGAAAACAAATATCATTTTTATGTTGAGAATGTGGGGACAAGGATACTTTTAAACTAATTATCCCATAATTGCCAAGCATTAGAAGGTGATACAATCTATTGAACAGGGACTGTGAATCTGTGCTCCAAGGATCTGATAAAAAACATAAGAATGTGAATTCTAGCATATTTTTCCACCAGCTTCAGATAGTATGCAGTCTTACTTTTTCTGGTTCTGCCATCTGCTCAGTATTATAAGTACCATCACAGAGCCATGTATTTTGATTCCTCCCCACTGACTACAAGAGAGTCTCAAAAGTGGTTGGAGAGGGTGCCTAATGCCATTAACTCTTTTGTAGTACTGGTACTAAAAAGATGATGAACTCTTTAGGAACATTGAGTCCACTGAATTCCCATGAGCTTACTGATATTCACACCAACCCTACTTGTAGGAGACTTCATCATTCTAAAGCCTTGCCATTCACTTTCTACCATACCACGATGAACGCACTTAAAGCACATTATCTGCCTGCAAGTTCATGATTCTATTCGATGAAAGTCTTCTAGCTCGTTTAAGGCTGAAATGGACTTCAGATTATCAACAACTATTCTCAGCACATATTAAGATTCACTGGATTTCTGTGGCAGTCGTGAAGGGGTTTTGAATCTAATGATTGTCCCATTGGTGCAACCAATAGTTAACGTTTGCATCTTGAAATTGGCACTGTAGAGAGAGTTATTCCGATGCCACCAGATGACTGTTTGAGTGCCACAGATTCTCGAAAGAGGGCTTAGATCTATATCTCCACAACACACCTTCTCGGAATAGAGAAAGGCTTGGTAACAACTGAAGGAGGAGACAGTCTCCACTACATTTGTGTTCTCCAGGCCTCTAAGAAAGTTGTCAGCTTACTAGAGTGGCATTTATGCCTTTCCAACTTGTAACATCAACTGCTACAGAGCTGATTATTCTGAGGCTACTCCACTGACTGTCTGCAATATAACCAATTGCCATAAGAGTGGCACACATTTCTGCATGTTTACAGTCTTTTCTATGATTGATGTCTGGGCCTTAACCTACTAGATATGTTAATACACTGCTGTAACCGTGCGAAAGTGGCATAGGCAAGTGTGGCCAGTGCATCAGGTTGACATGACACTTCACAGAAAGCACAAGCATGATGTTAAGTCGCACTAGTAAAATGCCTTCCAACATATATTGTAAAGTAAAGGGATGCATCTTGCAACAGTGTGTCAATAAAGGATTTCAAATATTATGGACAAATTACCAGATATTATAAGCAACTCAAAACAGACTGATAAGCTATTACATTCAATAATGCTGGACCAACAATCGTAGAATTTCCTTCTCCCACTTGCTTGTAAATACAAATAAACTCAATGCGTGAGCCTAAAAAGAACGACCAATTGGGTACAAAAATACATGTGAACCAAGAAGAGGAAATTCTCAGCAAGGTTCCTCACAAAACACATAGAATTAACTTCATTTTTTGCATAAATTGAATAAAAAATGTAGTTGGAACTTATAGGAAAGCTGAAATGTATAATTTGACATCAAATGAACCTCTAAAAGCACTGTAATCAAAATACAAGCAAGAGTAAACTAAGGAACTGGTCTAGCATCAAACCAAACTACTTGAGCAAATAACAAAATCAGGAACTTTTTTCACTATTAGTGTGACAAAAGTAATCCAGGCTTGTTAGCCTCCACTCTACATCACAAATTGCCGGGAAAGGTAATTGCCGTGCATTCCTAGCAACCCAAGTGGGTCCTTAAATGATATAGCATTAACATATTCGTGCTGTTAGTTTGAAAAAATTAAGAAGCCAAATATATAGTCATGATGCTTTGTGTTGGCATAGATTTGGTACTTTTAACCCAACGGTGGTTGAGGCTTTTCCCTCTAAGTAATAAGCCCTGCTTGGTGTTTAGGGTACTTTTGCCCACATCTACGAAGCCTGTATGTGTCCCTTGCATTGTGCAAAGTAGCACACAGGCTTAGTTGAGATGGACAAAGCCACGCAAGGTGTGTGGCCTTGCAAGGGTTTGTAAAGAAATGTAACACAAAGCATCAGCATGCACTGCATTGCATTACGTTACTTAGTGGTGGGCGTTCCATGGATGGAGCATGGGTGTTCCTGTGCATTCATCAATGAATTTCAGACAGTTCCAGATTTTTACACAATTTCAGATTTCCAGATTCTGCATCAATTTCAGATTTCCGGATTCTGCATCGCACATAAAGAGAATAATATGGCTCTTTGGATTGTTTTTGTGCAGGAAGGGATCTTTTCCAGCGAAAAAACAATCCTGCCAGTAATACAGGCACCCATGCACCATGATGCAAAGGTTCCTGTGTCGGCACTAGGCATCCACAATTACACAAGTTCCTCTGCTATGTGCTTATCTAACCATTGGCCTAAATCGGTTTGCTGTAGAGTGCTGTGCAGTGCGTGTGTTATACAGCTACTGATGCATGTGTGCCTATGAATGGTATATGCTGGGCCTGGCCTCTTTTTGCAGGATCTCCCCAAGAGTGTTGCCTTCTGTTGCTGAATCTGTTTTTGTTTGCAATAGAACTCTGTGCCCTTTACCACTGCTAACAAGTGCTAAAGTGCTTGTGTTCTCACCTTACAACATGATAAAACTGGCTGACACCTAATTGGCAGATTTAATTTATGTGTAAGCCCCTAGTAAATGGTACTACCTGTATCCAGGTCTGTACATGAAATGGTATTAGTGAGCCTGCATCACTGATTGTGCCAGCCACTGAAGTAGCATTTTTCTCAGGTCTGCCACTGCAGCCTGCTGTGCAGTTTTAAACTGCCATTACAACCTGCCAAAATAAACCTTTTGCCAGAACTTACCCTTACTTTTTGATACATATGTCACCTCTAGGGTAGGCTTTAAACAGTGCATAGTGTGCATTGTAATTAAAATGTATTAATTTCTATTTGGAAATAAATACTACTTTTTTTACAAAAGCAAATATTTGACTAGCTTATCATTTAGTGCTGCTGCTGGAAGAGTTGTGACCATGCATTCAACTCCCCTGTGTTTACCTCCCACCCAAGAAGCCTTGTATTGTTCATTCCATGTTAGAACTGAGAATCAAGGGCTGAAGGGGAACTTGGCACAGTTGTTCAGGAACTATAGTGGGTCGAGCCCCAGATATCAAGAGTAAAATCGCTCAATCCCCATGGTTGAGCCCAGTTGGTCCTGCTTGCCCTGTGTCCTACTAAGCACATATATTAACTAAAATCAAGCTCATACATCTCACTAGTATTTGACTTCAAATATAATTATTGGTATACTAAAATATAAACCAGTGCAAGCCATCCATACCTTGTTTTATTTAAAAATATTTCAATAATAAAAAATGTGAGCACAATATTAAATACAATATCATAATTTTATTATTAATTCTATAATTGGACATTTAAAAAAACATATACTTCAAAATAATTATACTTAATATTAATTGAAGTAACAAAATTAAAACACCGCACTTAATTCCCCTGACCCTTCACAACACATCAATTAAAACCCAAACTATTCATAAAAACAGGTTCCAAAATAAACAAACATAGTTGATAACTAAAATCTATGACATAAGCACGTACAAGTATAACCCAAAATGTAATGTATAAAGATTTAACAACCAAAACACAACAACCTAAAACCCCAAAAACTAACAAAAATATTATAACCACAGCATTGCATTAGTAATAAAAAACTGTATTAAATACCACAATATTTGAGCAAGTAAAATTATTTGAGGCCTACCATGCAATATGATATTTTTCAGCTTTCTTGCAAAATCCAATCCTTTCACAAGACTAGACCTCCTCGACTCCCACACAGCTTAAAAGCACATTGTCGCCAGCCAGAGTCACCTTCCTTAACAAACTGTCATATAGTTAGCTGCACAGAGATTTAACTCCAAGATAATGCAACTACTACCATATAATGGCTTTAACATTAAAACCCACAATCTTTTAGCTGTTTTAATATCAGACAATTGGCCAGGCATGGTCCTATAGGACCTTTCTCACAGTTCACTCCCTATCCCTTGGCACCCATATCCACAACTACAAGGTGAGGTGGAAACATCCAAATATTATATCCTAAGAACTCCTCTTTGTACATGAACCCTCCGGATATGACTAACAGGTCAACATGTACTGATCTTTCCCCACTTCATCACTCTCATCTTCCAACTCCCTGAGGTCAGATTCCAAAAACCTATAGGCAGTCGTAAAGGCCTTATGGTCCATTCTACACCAAGAGCAAAGGCAACAACTTACCATAGACAAAAGTAATAGAAAGCATTGGAGCCCATTTGTTTAGTTTAGGGGGGAAGGTTCAGAGAGTTTCTCAATGATCTTCCCCATATCTGAGAAAGCAAAGAAAGTAAGTGTGCAACAACTAAGGGGTTCCCCAAAATCCTTATTGCAGATATTAAGACAAGACCATAGATAGAAAAATACTACTCAAAACCTCATGTTTTTATAGATAACCTGGGGGCAAGATGAGTCATGTTTCAAAAAAGAGCTTACTACTACAAATAGTTTTGAGAACCAAGGAGGATTCAGATTTGATGCAGTTCAGTCTTTAAACTGAGTTGAGTCAATAAAATATCCATCACAATCTATTTCATTAAAGCAACCATGATCCCGAACCCGATAACTGGAAAAAAAGTGCCATATATTGTGCTCTACTGGAAGAGGTACAATCCAGACCAAACACTGGCATCTTTGAAACATGTTTTCAGTGACAAAAAAGGCAACAATAAGACAACAACATTCCAAAACTTTTGTCAACTCTCCTACATCTGAACCATACTCAGCTCAGGATATTTTATTAAATCCTCTATACTAATAGTAAATAATGTTTAATTGTTTCCTATTAGTGTAATAAAAATACAGTTAGGTGGGCTATGGCCCTCCCTGGCAGCTGAGGTAAGTAAAAAATGTTTTAAAATTCATGTTGTGTGTGTTTGTATGAGAGAGAGTGTGTAAGTGTGAATGGGCGTGTGTGTAAGCATATGTGTGTGAATGAAATTGAATGTGAAAGAGTGCACAATGTCACTTCCGCTCCCCCTGGCATTTTGGTGAATTGATATTCATGGAAGGCATTCCACGGGTAGAACTTGGGTGTCCCTGTGTACCCACCTATGGTCTGGCGCATGCCCACTTTTACTAGCAATGGTAAACCTGGAAATGTGTCAAAAAGCTATGCATCCTGCAGCAGACATAGATAAACTTAAAGGCCTCAGAGGATTGTTTACGTGCATGGAGTTGTCTTAGTAGAGATGTCACATTCGTGCACCCTCCATTTGATGCAGTGCAGTGCAGCAAGTGGTCTTGCTACGTTGCACCAAATATTAGTAAATCAGTCCCTACATTTTCCTCTTTCCCTGGTTGTGCAGTGATTATCTAGACACTATAGTTTAGTCTAATTAGATTAGGGATCACCGCTTCCAAATAATTAACCCACTTAATAAAATACTAATGGTTTTGACTGGTTTGCAGTCCAATGTAACTGCATGGTTTCTGGGAAAAATTAAAATAATGTGTGTTACATTTGTGTTATTTCATGAAGTGAATACTATTAGCCCTATTACCAATATTGCAAATTAAATTTTCACTTTTTGTCCACCCTCATGGAAGGCTTCTACTTTGCTCATGATTACCGACTTACCTTGGAGTCACTACCTTGAAAGTCACCTATCAAAGACTTGGAATATTCTTCACCGCTGTTTATGAAAAAACTGCAAGGATTAGGCTATTCATTGTATTTAAACTCCTGAACTGTTTAATGGTCTAGCCTCAATTCTTCCAAAGTGAAGAACACTGTTTAAATTGTTGTAATGTTTCAATTTGATTATCTAACACTTGGTCAGATGTACTAATAGACATGTCACAAAAGTGGACGTCAATTGCAAACAGTTATTTGTAAACAGTGTCTGATTTTGTGATTTGTCCTATATAGTAGTCAATAGTCATAGCAGGTTTAAGACCTTTCCGCCTACTGAATATAATTAGGAATATTGCTATTTGCAACCTAGTGTGATTTACTACAAACACAGGGATGGTGGCCTACAAAGAGCAGCAGGCTACTGTTACAGGTGTTTTTATTCCCAAACAGGATTTCTTTTTCTAAAATCAGCTCATGTTCCTTAAATGCGCTTGTGCTGCATTAAAGACATAAAAGTTTCCTGTGGTCAACTGCCTTCAAACCACTGCCGAACCCTTTCCAGGGTCCCATGATACCGTTCACATAAGGGAAGATCATCCCCTCCTTATCATTGCAAACCATTGATTACAAATTACTATTGGCAAGGGATGCTTCATTTATGCCCCCTCTTAGTTGTGATTGGGTTTCGGGTACCCATCCCGTTTTGTGAGTCAGAAGGGCTTTCAGGACTTGTTGAATGGGCTTAAAAGACACTTGAGTCACTGCATTTGCAAACCTGATGATTTTGCAAACCACAGGGTTTGAAATCGCAAAGTGACTGGGTACATCAGGAATAAACACATCAGTGACCTATAAATTATTGAAAACATAATTTTAGGATAACATCTCAAAAGTTTATTCATCAGTGTGTAGTGTATAATTTTAGTAGTAGCACACGTGCATTTTATGGGGCTATGAAGAGTGCTAGCATCAATTCAATGCACTGGTAAATGTTTGGGTTCTTCTTCTTTACATGGGAATTCTAGAGCATTTAAATGATAGGGGATGTGAATGAATTGCAAAAAATATCCATTATTTAGGGCTGTAGAAAAGTAAACCTACCATGTTTATCTACATACCACTCTGATTCCTTATCAAACATCGTAAATCTATAATGGATAGCACATGGACTGTTTGGGCTGCAGGCTGGGCTGGGCCATAAACTGTAGATTGTATAAACTCAATATATTGCAATAAGGGCACAGTACATTTGAAGAAAGCCCATATTAAAATCAATGTGTTCTTGTCTCTTTATATCTAAATAGTTTTAAACAAAGTCCTGTGGTCAAAAGCAATCTGCATTTGTTTATGTGCAACCGTGTGTACTATGCACTACATCCTGCCCTGCCTTTGACCTCGACTTTGACCCCCTAGACCACCCCTGCCAGTGTGGGAGGTAATGAAGTCCCCAGGCAGGCTCTTCCCTGGTCTTAGCAAAGCAGAGACCATCAATCAAGTGCAACTAAGTGCTGCTGCTTTGTGATGTGGACGTTTACAAGCGACTGAACTAAGATCGCCGAGCTCCATTCATCTCAGGCTCAGGATGAACTTAAACTAGGGCCCAGGATTAATTGGCTCTGCACTTCAGTCTCCTAGAAGAATGCACACAGTGCTTGTGTCTTTTCCTGAAAGGTTTAAGTATAGAAACGTGTAATTTTTAACGGTTAAAATCACTTTTCTCTCAGCAATGTTACTGTTTGCATTATGCTTTCAATAAGACGCGATTTCTATTGCTCACATACGAATGCTGTTCCTTTAAGTACAGACATCAGGACTGGGACAACTATAAACTTACATCTGTTTATAGTTAAATCACTCTGAATTTGCCTGGCCGTTTTTTTAACTTTGCAAAACCTAAGCAGCCATTAATTTAGATTCCTTTGATGCTGAGTTGTAAAATAACTAATATTTCACTGCAGAATAGGTTGTGTAACACGATTAACAGATTTATTGAACAATTTTACATTGTATTTGTTTAGTGGCTTCTTCCACACTACCGCACCTTAAGCGAGATGTACACAGGATGTTTTGTAATTGCAAAGCCTGCAGTCTGCAAATTAGAAGGCTTTACTTTGGCAAAAATTCACATTTCACTCGATTTTCAGATCACGAATGCCACTACTTGTGAATCACAAGGCAAAGGGGACACAGAGAGGCACGATCATTCTTTGTGACTGCATCAATAGATTCCAACCACTCCTGCGCTTATAAATCAAAATCATTGAAAGTTGACTTCCAGGATCATGAGCGAAGTGAAATCTCTCCATGAGCATCCATTCCGTGATTTGCTCAGTGGCCACATGGAAAGATGCAGTCTCCCTCTGATGTTTCATATGCATGGTTCCTTACATTTTTATTTACTTTGAGACTGCTTTAGCTGTCTCTCCAGGCTTGTTTTTGAAAACAGCTCATACAAATATACATAAAGGGATTTTGGTCACTGGGTTTCTTCCATTGATCAGTGAACTTTGTATTACATTTTGCTTCTGTAGACTAGAGCTTACTGCATAGCGCAATGGTCGGCCACCTTTACCCACTCACTCCCTTCACTTTTAGTGACTGTACAAAGCCTTTGCATATTGTTCACATCCATCTAAAATAGTTCCCTTACCTTCAAAGACAAGGCTGGATCAAAGTGAATATTATTTTGTTTAATTTTTAAATGTAACCTTTAATAATGGCTATTTAGTTAGATGATAATTTTTATCATCTTCTTTTCAAATTTACCGTAACAAAATGTTTTTATTAGAATGTAATGTAGCAAGAGGTTACTGTAGAGAGAGATCAATAGGGCATTTGACTACTATACTTTCACACTGGTGTGTGCATGTGGGATTTTACTTATACAGCACAACTCCAATTACAAAGCAAAAGAGTGCTGTACATAAAGAGGATTTTGCAAGGTGCAGTGCAGAAAAACATGAAGGGACTTAAGATACAAAGGCAATGAACATTGTGCAGGTTACTGCTATTAATACTTGCTTCATTGTGAAAACTGCATTGTGTTTGGGTCATCCCTCATTGTTGAAGTATTTTATTTGATTATTTATAGAGGCATGATACTGGCCTGGTATGCACCTGGCTGGCCCAAGTTAATAGTACAACCAAATTCCATAGATAAAATGTTACATAACGAGGATGTGCTTCAACAGGAAAATGACTTTGCCTTGCTTCTCCAACTCCAGGAGTGGATTCCCTATAAGCAACAGGTATAAAGGAGCTTACCAGAGTCCCCTGTAGCAAGTCCTAGAAGAAGAGCCTAGCTGACCTACGTCCGATGGCCATTTGATGATTCTGACAAGGTGAATTCTGGGCATTGTAATCCCAACTCCGAAGGAGCAACTCAGAGCTTCTGGAACCTTAGATCACATTTGTGGACACTTCAAGGACCAAGAAGGGCCTCTGAAAGAAAATCCAAACGTTTGGAGCAACAGTTGTAAAAAAGCTCCATAAGTGGAAGAAGTGCATTGTGGGAGTTGTAGTCCCAGACCCCAAGAGGCAAACCATAGCCTCTGAACCCTTGGCTGGTGCTGTGGACCACTTTCCTGAATCAAGAATACTTCTGAAAGTAAGTGTAACAGTGTTACCTCATGGATGGCCTGAACTCTGGACTTTGTCCATGTCCAGTGAGACCTTTTTTAACCCTTTGAGTACAATTTGCTTCTAAGCACTAGGTGTACTTTTAATCTTTAGAAATTCATATCTCTGGTTCCCTACATTGGATTTTTGTCAATTTGGTGTCATCTTATAGATAACATTATTTTCTGGTTTTATAAATTGATTTTGGATTTTTATTGTGTATTGTGTTTTGCTTATTTACTGTTGATTTTAAATGCTTTATGCAACTGTCTCCTAATTTAAGCCTAACTGCTCATGGGCCAAGCTACCAAGGGTTGGGCAAGGATTAGTTTATGGAGACGTTGACTGGACTTAGTGGGAGTTTGTGGCCTATTGCTAAGTGTAGGTACCTACCTGCCCTTACCGATAATCCACTTTCCAACAAAAAAATAAAATAAATACCAACTTGTCTGCTATAATTAACAGGCTATCTTCCATTGACATCCTCTGCCACTTTTACAAAAGTCTTTAAATCAAAATCAAGGTCACTTTCCTTCAGCCAACCTTATTCCACATACTTCATGACTATGTCCATGGAAGAATCATCTTTATCTGCCTTGCGCCATTCCTGTTCTGTGGTTACACAAATCTTTGGCAAGTCTACAGATGCAGCTATACTGTCTTCCTCATCATCTATACTTTATTTGTGTTCTTCAACAGATTTTGATGAACCTGACAAGTAATCTGCACACCCATTCTTACTACCAGGAATGTATTTCACTACCAAGCCAAACTGTGGCAGTTTCCTTGACAGTCTAGCAATGTGTGGCATGAAGCCTTGGAGATTTCTTCCACTCATTATGTATACTAATGGCTTGTGGTCAGTTTGTATTACAAATATTCTTCCCCACACATAATTCTGAAACTTCATGACCACTCACCAGTAGGGAAAAAGTTATTTTCGATAATTGAATATTGCTTTTTAAAACCCATCAAGACATGCAACGCATATCCAATTGTGTGAGCATCTCCATCTTTCCCTTGAATGGGTACTGCACCAAACCCCACATTGCTGGCATCCACCGTTATAACACACTGCAACTCAGGACCATGAGGCTTCAATATTTTCAGAGATATCAATTGATCTTTTATCTATTCAAAAACACCCTGGCACTCAGCATTCCACCCAAATATGACACCTTTTATCAACATAGGAGATAATGTTCTCAACTTGGTTGCACAGTTCTGAATGAACCTTAAATAAAATTCACATTTCTAGAAATGACTTCAACCCTGCTTTGTCCACTGGAGGTTTATCTAAGTAATGTTATTTACAAGACTTGTTTTAGGTGTCATGCCTTGGCTAGTCACAAAGTGACTTAAATATTCAACTTTGTCAGTGAGGAAAACACGCTTATGTCTCCTTTGGGCAACTCGTTTTGTCTGAAACCTTTCTAAGACTTCTTCAAGTATACTGTCAAGTGCTTGTCTCTTAGGCACAAAAAGCAATACATCATCTTGAAATATTTGTAATCCATTAACTACTTTCAGTATATTAGTCATTACTCTCTGGAAATCTGAGGCCCCCCAAAGCTAACCCAAAAGGTATATAACAATACTGGTAAGTGCCAAATGGGAAGGCAAAACCTGTCAACTGTCTCAATTCTGGCTCCCACTCAATATGATGGTGTGCTGAGGCTAAATCTAATTTTGAAAATTGCTTAGCTTCTTTCAAACAAGCTAACATTTTGTTGATATTTGGTAAGGGGTGAGAATCCACCCAACTGTCTATATATTAGGCAGCAGAGGTCCAAATAGGTCTTAGTTCACCATTCTGTTTGTGAGATTCAGCAAGATAACCACAATAATGAATCAATATATTCAATTATAGTACACTTGCTCAAAGAGATAACTCTTTCTCAAGCTCATGACAAATACTAAATGGAATATTTCTAATGTTATGCTTGACAGGTCTTTCCCCCTCTTTTACTACTATTTTGTGCTTGTGATCTTTGATCTTTCCCATCTCCCCGGAAAACACATGTTCTTTTGCACCTCGTTTGAGAACCATGCCAAAACGTCCTTGATGGAACCACCCTAAGATTCTCAACCCTTTGTGGGCTACATACATTTTCAAAGCGAATCTCCAGCCTTTAAACTCCAAAATGTCTTCCGTATATCCCCATAATCAATGCTCCGCCCTTCCTATGACAAAGCTTTGCAATCAGGTCAAAATATAGGTCTATATAACTCTTCAGTTATCATGATAATGCGTGCTGCAGAGTCTACCAACAATTTTAAGCTTTTGTCACCCACTATGATCTCAACGTAAAGATCAACACACGGGTCTGAATCACCAGTTCTTATATCATTACTGTTTACAACTACAACCATGTCTCTCAGATCTTTCTCAATGTATACATCTGACTCATCTTGACCAAGGTCATCTATGACCCATCTGACATGTAAATGTTGTTTATCTCTAACTCATTGTCAAATTTTAGCAAAATATCCCAATTTATTACATAATCTGCATGTTACATTTTTTTCTGGACATTGTTTACCCACTTTTACATGTTGCAACGGAAACATAAATTTTGTTGGGAAAAAAATATTTTGACTTATACATCTGCCCTTCATCTTTAATACCTCTATTTCGACTAGTCTTGAAAATAGCAACTGATTCAGGACTTTTTCTTTCCTGCTCTTTAGCTGAAGATTGTGAGGTTTTAAACACTTTTAATATCTTCTAATGAAGGTTTGCCCATAGATAATAACATTTGTTTGATCATCTTATCATTGCAATGACATATAAACTGGTCTCTTACTAACATTCTGCAACCAGTCTTCTTCAGACCTTTATATATATATATCTACATTCTCACTTTAACTTTGAGTTCTTTTAAAGAGTTTATGATGGATACCAACCAGACTCAGTTGCACATCAAACCTAGTCTGCAATTTTGTTTGACCATCTCTTGGTATTCATCTAAATCATCCCCTTCATGTGTTTCTATATCAGGTAAATGTTTCGCTATAGCTCGACCTAAAAAAATAACAAATGAAGAAACTTTTTCTTTCTTTCTGGGCAAAAACATAGGGGAATATTTATAATGCCCTAGTGCCACCTTGCGCCACTTTAACATCATTTTTTTTTACGTTAATGTGGCCCAATGAGACCGAAATCCCCACACCATATTTACAGAATGGTGCAGTGCATGCATTGTGCCACTCTGTAACCTTTTGCGCTACATTATGCCTATGCCAGGCATAATGTATGCAAAGGGGGCATTCCCCCATTAGCTGAGCCAGAAAAATGGCGTTAGGAAATCTATGAGATTTCCTTGCGCCATTTTTACCGCACTTTTAATGCCTGCCCAAAAGCAGGCGTTAAAATTGGTCTTCCATTCTTTAGAATGGGGCCCTTTGTACTCTGCAGGAGTAGCGGCAATATTTTGGCACTACTCCTGCAGAGTACATCAATACCGTCATGATAAATGTTGCTATTGCCCCCTACCCTGCGCCATGGCGTGCCGTATTTTAAATACAGTGCACACATGGTGGCGGTTGGGGGCGCTAAGGGGTGCAGGGAAAGTGGCACTGCACTCAGTGCAGTGCCACTTTCCAGAAACCTACCCCAAAGAGCTCCAATCACTCCTATTATGTCTCAAAGGTATCAAGTCATTGTTTCCGTCTTATTGGAGGATCATCTGGTGTTTCTAAGAAATGTGGAGGTGGATTAAAAGCCTGCATTTTCTAGAATGATTTCTTACTACCAATAGCTCATTGATGTATACAAGCAACTAAGTACAATGTTATAACTATTAATAACCACTGAGAGTTAGTATGCTATTACTGAATCCGATCTGATAAATTACCCAAATTTAACATGTTTTATCACTGAATGCTACTGTGCCCATCACTGAACTGATAAGCAAATGAAAAAGTCTATAATGCTTGTAGTAGTTTTCCCCAAAAGTAAGTGATAAATACTCACAGGTTGTGCGGATCAGCATTTAAATGGAGGCTTTTCAACTATCCACACAAAGTGACCTCCTATTGTGTGCTGTGGAAATCAGCATAGTGGCTAATCTTGCAGTGGTAATATTAATCTGCCACAAGCTATACAGATCAGAACTGGAGTAAAACTAATTGCTCCAAATGTAAGGTGCGTGCTGTATGGATCAGCATGGTAGCTTGATTTTGAAGCTAGCACGTCTCCGCAAGATGTGTGGACCAGCGCTGGAGATCTATATGCCAAACCTCACTCAAAATGGCGTTAGCTGAGTTGCATTCCACTGGGGAAGTACGTTTTCACCGTCAGGCTTGGAGCACAACGTATAGTATGTGCCTGATGTGCTGCCTGCATGAATTGACTAATGTGCTCCACTGACACTGTCCATGATCCTGACATAGTTAGTGCCAACCGCAGAGAAATTTATTCACATGGGGATCGAAAGTCACTACTCATCTCAGTAAACATCCGACTGTACCTCCACTCATGAAGTCCCTTGTGCCACACTTTTTTTAAAGATGAAAGACACTGGTAACCTGACAAATTCAGAGCCTCCTTCTTCTTGATGAAAATTCGGGCAGGTCTATGTTGGCAGCTCCCTCCCTCTTTGCCAACAAGGCGTCGTGAATGAAAGATACACAAATAACGTGATTTTCTTCAAGGTAAATTTATTCTTAGTCAGACATCTTCCAGCAAGCTGCCGGTGGCACACAGTAACAGCAACAGCAACTGATAAGAACTTTGAACACAAACATTCTCAAGGGAATCATTCTACAAGCAGCTACTACAGAAATTGTAATCTTTCTCATTTTCCTATTGTTACACTCATGTGTTGGTGGCTGGAGTAGAGTATGAAGTGGGCAGTGCTGCATGTCCTTTGGCACCATTAACTTCATACGTGGTTGTCCTGCTGGAACAGTGTTAAAAGTAATGTGAGTTGGGTTGAATTCTTTCTGGCATTGGCCCTCATTCTTGCTTTAGTTTATGACAATTGCTGTTGCTGATTGATCTGCATACTGATCGGAACAAGCCATGCCCCTTGTTGTCTACTCAGCAATTCCTGCTTCAATGATGTTTTCAAGGGCAGGGTGAGGAATGGATGGTCCATGGGATAGGATGCATTCTTTTTGGAATGTTTGACTTCAAAGACTACGAGGCAACTGCAATGACATGACAGCAATATAGGGGTGCTGCACACATAACAAATTAAGTGATCTCCCTATTAACCATCATTCAGTCTGGTTATCTGCATAGAAGCCACATCATGCTGCAATATTATATAGCTACATATCATGTATGCTCCAGCTTCCAGTGGAAACTTTCCATCACTTAGATTTGAATCACAAACATATCACCTAATATGTTTATGCTATGTCCACAATTAGGACACAAAGAGAGGAGAAGAAGCAATGTTTGGCCTCCCTGTGCATTGTATTAATCTGCAATAGCCTCTCTGCCAAACATAGGTAGTGGTTTATTCTTTGTAGCTGGAATGTGAGAGGTGGCATAATGTTTGCAGCAGAGTAGTGATTGGATGATCCAGCTAAAGCCAATCATGTTATTGTTACAAGTGAATACTAGGCTATCAGTGGATCAATATCAAAAAATCAAAAAAGGCACTCTTCAGTGGGGATTAGGATGAACCTGGAGCAAATTAATGTAGAGCGTTGGGTAAAAAAACAAACTGGGGAACTAATTCCCACTCTAAATTCAATGAAAGATGTTGGGACATACATGACAAACCTGCAGTAACAAACTTAACCTGGACTAGTGAGATGGGTGATAGGATTTGCCTTTGTGAATTGTAAACAGCTGGACAGAAGCTACAGGTTTTTGGTGTCAGAACTGTAATGCAAAGCTAATTTTTGAACTGCTACAAAAAATAACAAATCTTAATGTAGAATAAGACACATGTGATGTTTCCCTTGAACCATAACAGACCATGGAGAAAGGATGGATGTAAAGGAAGATTTTGCAACATGAAAACAGACGCATTTGAAAATAATAAAGTGCAAGGCAAATGAATCCTAATTGTCACAATGACTTGTCTTTGAGAGGATATGTAGTAATAGTGGGAAAGAAAATGAGGAATTGCTTCAGAGTACCTGCAGTGAATGGAATAGGGGAATGGTCTAAAGGAGATAAGGAAAACTGTCATCATCACACATAGTAGAAAATGTATTAATAATGCACTTTCAGCATATTTTATAAAGGAAAGATTGACTACAAGACATATGAATATTAAAATCAACAATATTTGTAAAGTCACTTTTAACCCAGATTTCAAATTATATTACAGTTTTTATTTTACTTCATCCAAATTCTACATGGCCTAGCAGAGAAAAAGGGACCTGTGGGACTGTAGTGAGGTCTGCCGGCAGGGCACTGGCCAGTTTTTCCCATCTCACCCAAATCCAAAGCAACCCCATGGCTGTTTCACAGCAGCTCCCACACTAGCAAAGCCTGAAGCAACAGAGAGTCATCCCTGTTTTCCAATTAATTCATCCACCATAAAGTCTCCTGTCTTATACTGAGAAAGGAAAACAAATAAGGATAAGGCTGATTTCTCTTTTGCCCCCTTTGGGCCATGTACTGACTTCTACTTCTCAAGTAACCTAACATAAAATGCACCATACATTGTTGACAACCTCATGCAATTCACAAACACACGCCCATATTACAACGACACAAAAACTTCACTTGTGCAGCCAAAGCCAAATATCACTCAGTATCATGCACACGGCCCTACCAAACAAACTCTTTAACATATGCTCATCAATGCACAATCAGCAGTTATCTATGTCCCTAACACTGCAGACATCATCACTCAACACAACCTGGATACTCTTTTCATCACAAATATGTTACAACTCTCACTCCACTCACATTTGATAATTCTTTATCCCTGAGGTTACAATATCCAATGCACGCACCACAGAGAAAAGAAACACCACACACTGTACTCCTTCTACAAGTGTAAGTGATGTTTCACCCTGAGACCCAACAGAAATTCACCAGAAATCTCTGACCTCACTAAGGGCTTTATTTCCAACAATCTGGTACATTAATCATAATGCACCAGTTTGCTTGCGGCGCCCTGCGCACCCCTAATGGCACCATCAATCAATCAATCAATCATTTGTAGAGCGCGCTACTCACCCGCTAGGGTCTCAAGGTGCTGAAAGGAGGGGGGAGTGCTACTGCTCAAACAGCCAGGTCTTGAGGCGTTTCCTGAAGGTCAGCAGGTCCTGGGTCTGGTGTAGGTGGACGGGGAGGGAGTTCCAGGTCTTGGCGGTGAGAAAAGATCTGCCGCCAACTGTAGTTTGGTGGATGCGAGGGGCGGTGGCGAGAGCGAGGTTGGCGGAGCTGAGTTGCCGGTCGGGAGTATGGAAGGTGAGTCGCTCTTTGAGGGAGGCAGGGTCAGCATTGTGGAGTGCTTTGTGAGCGTGGATGAGGGGTTTAAAGGTGATCCTCTTGTTGATGGGGAGCCAATGTAGGTCTCTCAGGTGAGCTGAGATGTGGTTGCTGCATGGGATGTCGAGGATGAGGCGTGCGGAGGCGTTCTGTATACGCTGCAATTTTTTCTGGAGCTTGGCCATGGTTCCCGAGTAGAGCGCGTTGCCGTAGTCCAGTCTGCTGCTGACGAGGGCGTGAATGACCGTCCTTCTGGTTTCGGTGGGGATCCATCTGAAGATCTTGCGGAGCATGCGGAGGGTGTTGAAGCAGGAAGATGAGATGGCGTTGACTTTCTGGGTCACGGTGAGCATTGAGTCTAGGATGAAACCTAAGTTGCGTGCGTGGTTGGTGGGCTTTGGTGAGGTTCCTAGGGTGGCTGGCCACCAGGAGTTGTCCCATGTGGAGCGGTTGGAGCCGAGGATGAGGATCTCCGTCTTGTCTGAGTTCCTTCGTGGAGGTCGTTTTTGGTGGTGGCAGGGTCCTTGGTGAGTGAGAGGATCAGCTGGGTTTCGTCGGCGTTGGAGATGATGTTGAGGTTGTAGGATCGGACGATGTTGGCGAGCGGTGCCATGTAGATGTTTAAAAGTGTTGGGCTGAGTGAGGATCCTTGGGGAACGCCGAAGATGGTCTTTGTTGAGGTTGTAGGATCGGACGATGTTGGCGAGCGGTGCCATGTAGATGTTTAAAAGTGTTGGGCTGAGTGAGGATCCTTGGGGAACGCCGAAGATGGTCTTGGTGGCTTCAGACAGGAGGACAGGGAGGCGGACTCTCTGGGTTCTGCCGGAGAGGAAGGATGTGATCCACTCCAGGGCTTTGTGACAGATCCCTGTGTCGTGCAGTCGTGTGTGGAGGGTGTGGTGACAGACGGTGTCGAAGGCAGCCGAGAGGTCTAGGAGGATGAGGGCCGCAGTTTTGCTTTTGTCGAGCATGGTCCTGATGTCGTCGGTTGCAGCATCATGCGCGCAGTATTTACAATACAGTTCATCATGGCGCTCATTAAAACAGCTGTGTCAGAATTTCTGATGCAGTAGTGGTGCTTTGCTGGATTAGCATAAAAAATTGTGACGCTAGTCCAGAAAAGCTCAGGGAGGCCCATTTAAAACAGCCTAGCGTCACTTAAATGCCTACCTGCCCTTGAGCAGTCGTTAAAAAATGATGCTATAATGGCGCAGTGAAATCTTGCAGACTTCACTGCGCCATTCCTGCGGGCCTCCTAGTGGGGGAATGTCTCCCTTGCATATATTATACCTGGCACATGTATTACGTGGCACAAGGGTTTACAAACTAGCACAATGGTCCTATTGCGCTGGTTTGTAAATGCAGTGCTGTGTGGGGGAATGTTTGTACCACCATAACATAAAACAGAATTAAGCTACAGCAGTGTAAGGGGCTTGTAAATGAGTCTCTAGGTCTCCTTCCATACAACATACCAACACCATTTATCTTAGACACTTGAATCATAACATACTTTCAAACAAGAAAATGTATGTCTCAAATGTACCACTTCTTGCTATCATGAACTGAAAGCAATGTATCATCAAACCCACTAATTCCAAAAGCAACACCCACAACCTCTTCCTATCATCCTACAAGATCACCAATAATAAGTCAGAAACAAAGCTTTGTTTAAATAGGTCAAACACTGCAATATAATATGTCAGGTTTTCTCATTCCTCACTCAAACAACAAGAGCAATGCAAACAATCAGTTCTTCACCAAGAAGATACACAAGATTAAAAACACCAAATAGGCATGCATCTGCCCCCTAAGCGTCCCACAAACATCCTCATCTGGACATCCTTCAACCTGCTCGCACACAAATATCAGCAACATTTTTGCTCCTATAATGCCACTTTTTACATAGAAAACAGCCAAACCTTGTTTATCTTGAAAACCATACAAGGAAATGCCCTCTTCCTCTCCTCAACATCATTAATCACCCCTCCTCAAAGGACATGTCCAGAATGACATCAAGATAAGATAATTTCCTCCCTCAGCTAAAGTAAGACAAGCTGAATCTAGATGATCTAATACCCTCACATCACCCAACCTTGTCCATCAGAAATATAATTGAGAAAGTTGTGCCCCAACAATTCTCGAGCCGGATCAGCAATAATAATATCCTACAGAACAACCAATAAGCTTCAGAGGTGCCTGAACCACAGAGACAGGTACCTTTCTGGCAGTCAGTTGATGCCTCACTGATCTCTAACATGTGCAACCCCTGCCTCCCATCCTAGTCAACATCTCTGCAACCCTCGACTAAGGACAGCCACCAAGCACTGATGCACAGACAAGAGAAATGCTATGGCTATTCAGACACAGTTAAGTAAATAAAGGCTTCCTTCCTACCACATTAACCAACAACTTTTGCCAGTTAGTAACAGAAACATCCCAAATACTACCCATCACCTGCAGATTTCCTAAAAGCCATACTATCACCCATCATAGTCACCCTTTACATACAACTTCTTGAAAGTCTCTTCACTGGTTCCATGATCTAGATCCGTCAGTATATATGTGTGTAAGTGTGTGGTATTTCAGTAGCATGAACCTAGCCAAAGGCAGTGGAGTGCTGTATATGGTTAAAGACAACCACACAGTGTGTAAGTAAGAGAAGAGGAAGCTAGGTTGTGGAACAGTTCAGTCATTGTGATGTAGTGTTTTTTAAAGAGGCGAGTCTTCTACTCTTTCCTTAACTCGAGCAGCATTGGGTAGTCCTGATTGATCTGGGGATGTGTTCCATCTCCTAGGTGCCTAGATGGAAATGTCCTGCTGTCTTGTTTTTTCTTTTTTTATACTTCTTAGTCTGCAATCTGATGGTGTTCTGGCTGTGGGTGAGCTTGTCTGCAAGATAAGTGAGGGTACTGGTTGTCATAGCTTTGTAAATGATGCAGCTGGTTTTGAAGATGGTGTGGACTGGCAAAAGAAGTGTGGGGAGATTTGGCTGATTGCAGAAGCCCCCTCACTTTTTGCCCCTATTTTTAGCTGACACTGGTGTTTTCTGACTCTGACTGTGACCTGGGCACTGCTAGCCAGTCCCAGGGCCAGTGCTCTGTGTTCAGTGGTATATGCAAATTAAGCATAATTATAATTGCCTCTGACAACCTACCTATAAGTCCCTAGTATATGGTAGGGCATGTAGGTTTAGGGACCCCAGGAGAGATAGGGCACCCCTGGTTGCACTGGTGTGGTCCCCGGTGTCATATTAAAAGCAGGCCAGCATTGCTGGCTGCTTTTAAGTTAAAGTTAACCCCAAATTCGACTTTGGAATTAAAAGTACTTCCAAAGTCCAAAACTAACTTATTTTTACATATAAAATAATAAGGTCTGCCCTAAGTGCCCCCATAGTTGGGTGCAGTATAAATATATGCAGGGACTTTATAAAATAACTTTTTTAAGCCCTAGAAAGGGAAAAACAGTCAAATTTGTGTTTCCCCATTGTAGTTAATGGGCCCCATAGGCTAATATGGAGACACTTTATTTTAAAAACAATAAATTATTATTTTCTGGAGAGATGAGCCAAATATAGCACATTTTATATGAAAATAAATGTTATAATATATTCAACAACTTGCCAGTGTTGAATTTAGAATACCTAGCCCAGGGAAAGAGTTTTAGAACTATTTCTGCAAGCCCTGGTGAGCTCTTTCCTGATTGGTCTGCCTCTGGCAGCCTGAGCCAGGCTGCCTTAAAGAGGTGTGAAGTGGCCTGGGCTGAAACAAAGGAAACATCTGGTGGGTGGAGAACTGCTCTAGCAGATGGCAGAATAGGATGGGAAAAGAGTAGCCAAACTGGTCTTCAGAGGAGGGAAAGCCACTTGGGGCAGAAACTGGACCTCCCCCATTTCCTGCAGCACCAGACCGCTAGTAGCCCCCTGATTAGAATAGAAGAGGTGTTGGAAAGGGGTGTGTGAAGAGAAACTCAGCCACACCAGAATTTTTGCCGTCTTGGAGTTTTGCTCCCTGGGACTGATTTTGCCACAGTTCCCAGAAGTGGTCACTCAAGAAGTTGCCTGCTTGCACTCTATTGGACAGAAGCAACCCCCCTGATTCCCATCCCCAGGGGCAAGGATAAATATGGCAGAGCTGTCCCACAATTCAGTTCCCTGCTGGAAGAAAAGTACTTCTGGAGGAAAGATCCAGAAGTTTGGAGAAGTTTGGAGCAACTTTGGTAAAATGTTCCATAAGTGGACTGACCCGACGTCGAGAGTCAAGCTGACTTCCGTCAACTGTAACCCGGAATGAATTTCAGGCTTGTCCCACTGAAAAACTCCTGAGCCCCACACTTGCAGGATTTGACCCAGAGCTCAAGGAAAGGCAATCCGACTACATCACATCAAAATCGGCTTACTGAGGAGGACCGTCCAATGTCGGGGAAGAAAAGCTCCAGTAAAAATTTGCTAAGGTAAATATTTTACTGAGGTCTTCCACGCAGTGTATCCTAGAAGAGTGCCATTGCGGTTGGCCTCAACTTTCTACTTTGCCGCGGTCTAAGAAAATCTCCAAGAAAGTGTGAAGGTAAAATTTTAACTGAGGCCTTCGGCTCAGTGTATCTGACCAGGGCTCCATTACAGTCGGCCTCAAATTTTGACTTTGCCCTAGTCGAGTGTGACAAGATGTCCCTGGATGGCGTTTTTGGTTTTTAGGTGCTAGAAAGCATTTTTTTACATTTAACCTTAAAAATTCAAATCTCAGGTTCCCTGTATTTCATTTTTGTCATTTTGGTGTCATTTTAAAGTTAAAGATATTTTCTATTTTTATAAATTGGTATTGGATTTTTATTGTGTGTTATGTTTTACTTATTTAGAGGCTGATTTGGCAGTCCTGTGACAGCTTTGTTGGTGGTGGCGGTCTGATCTCCGACAGTCTGGCAGAGCATAGCGCTGCATTATGACGTTTGGTGGTCAGGGGAATAGAAGACCACCAGCGGTCTGCTGCCACCTCTAGCCTTCACACACCGCCTCGGTCTTCTGGAGGTACAAACAGGCCGGCAGAGACCATGTTCCTGCTGGACCTATCACGAGGTTGCACAGCGCCAATGTGACTGCCGTGGTCCAACCACCACAGATCAGCAGGCGGAAACAAGCACTTTAAAGGGAGACACCTGCACACAGAAACACAAGTTTGGAGCTGCCATGGAACCATTCCTAAACATCATGCTGCTGCTCCTGTTTGCCGGAAGATGAGGGATACAACGCCAGCGTGGAAGACACCAACCATAAGTACACACACCTACCCGTATTATTAATATGCATAACAAATTTGTATCTGTACCTAAAACATTATAGGGGGAATCTCCAAGGCCAGCAGCTGCACCTATCATTTCAGAAATGCATACTCGCATACTGCAACACAGACTCCCACACATTTACAGCACGCACACTTCAGCCAGCACACACACACACACTGTAGGGTAAAGCCACATATATATGCATGGCTACACAACAAAGGTTCAGGGACGCAGAAGACCACACAACATACACACACTGCAACAACTACACTGCTACTGCACATATACAGACACAGGCCACAAACCCACAACCAACACTGGCCAGGGATTGGCCACACATACAAACACACATAAGCATGAATCTGCCATGGCACACACACAACACCACCATCAAACAACACTGCTATCAAAGCACACACATCACACACACTCATGCCATGCACAATGCACACAGAGACAATTTGACAACATACATAAAGCTCACCTGCACAGCTGCGATGGAGGCAACAGGACCGTACTTGGAAGGAGGCAACATTGGGACACATATCTTACTGAACTAGACGTGAATTAACATGGGCACAGCAGTTGCACCTAAATGAATATCAGGGACAAGCAATACCAATGCCTATTGTCATGCATAGTCACACAATAGAGGAAAGGGCCAGGCAACAAAGCACACACAACTCACACTCCATAGGACATACCCCTACACTACCCAAATGCAAGGGACCCACACCTAAATGGACATATGTGCACTCAAATACAAACTCAAACTACCACAACTCAACACACTCCACTTCTGCACTTAGAAAACTCAAGAGCACACGCCACAGGTAGACAATAGCCATATCATGGGACAAGTCATACACCATACATGCCCACACTGTACAACACAAAAAATACACATACCACTACAAACACAACACAAAGCAATGACACCAACATTGTAGCAACACACACATACTCATCACACCCTTTCCTTGGGGGACAACAGTAATGCACACAAACAAACATATATAAAAAACAACACATGGAGCAGCAAGCAAGCCAAGCACACATAAGTACAGACAGACAACCAATGTCAGCCAGGAAGAACAGAAAGCTATGGAAGGAAATGCAGGACAAAGGTGAACCCAAACGTCCAACAACTGGTTGGGTTTATTAAATAAACTGATATTCAGTCCAAGGCCATAGGCCAGTCGACACTGGTTTGCCCCAAAGGCACTGTTTTGGTCACCTACCTGCCTCTGGACTGACAAGTAACCTCCGCAGCTAGGGGCATCAAGGGGGTAGGCAGGCACCTCAGGGATTATGGGTGTGGGAAGGGGGAGGGGTTGGGGTCTGCGTCTGGACTTAGGAGGGGGTGTAGCTTTGGGAGGGGGAACTTTCTTAAGAGGGGTCAGCTTCTTTCTGGCAGGGGAGGGGCATGGGTGGTTGCAGGGGGGCATGGGAGGCCTTGGATGTGGACAGGTTGGGCATGGGGAGGGAAACTGACATTTTGGGGGTGGAAAAACAGGGGTAAGGTCAAGAACACAGAGGATGACTTTCTTAGACACACAGGGATGGTCATCATAAGGGGTCAGAATTTAGAGGTTGAGGGAGTGGTTGGCTGAAGTGTTGGAGTGTATGTTTTGGGCGTGTATTTGTGGGATGTATGATTGGCTGTGGTGGGTGTCTGATGGGTGAGTGAATAAGGGTATTAATGGGTTTGGGGCTGACGGGAGGTGGAGGTGCTGGTGGATGCTGTGGTGTGTGGGTGGGTGTCTGTTGGGATGGTGACTGCAGGTATGGTAGATGTGCTACATGTAGGTGTGTCTGTGCTTGTGGTGTCTGCAGGTGTGGTGACTCAGGTGGATGTCTGAGGGTCCGCTGGGGTGGTGTATGCTGGTATGAAAGGTCTGGTGGCTGGATCAGTGACTGGTGATGCAGCGTCTGTAGGTGTGCCAGATGTTGTGTGTGTGATGCTGATGGGGGTGTTAGGAGAAGTCGTGACTGTTGCTGTGTCCGCAGATGGATGTTGCTTTTTTTGCATGTCGGTGCTGTGTCTTGTGGTGCTCATGATTGTGTGCGCTACCCATGTCTGTTGAGGTGGATGCATGCGAGTCTCTGTGTGCTTTGGGTAGGTCAGGGAAGGGGGGATTTGGAATGGAAAGAGGAAGGTGGAGGCGGATGATAAGGGGTGACTGGCTGCCATTAATGTGGAGGCCAGAGTCTGAAAGGATCTCTGTAGGTCAGAGATTGCACGATGAATGCCTTCCAGGAATGCATTGCTTTGCTGGATCTGGCATTTCAGACCCAGGATGGCTTTCACAATGGCTGTTTGACCCACAGAGATCGACCTCGGGAGGTCAATAGCCTCCTCGCTGTGGACAGCAGGTGTAACAGGGACTGGGGCAGAGGTGCCTGTGGCAAAGGAGAGTGGGCATAGTGTTTCACTGGTAGTGAAAAAGCTAATTTTTACCATCCCAGATGTACAGACATGGGGTGAGTGACAATACACATGCCCCCTTCTCTGCAGACTGAGCGACATACCTACACAATACACCATGTCCAAAAATCAGCCTCACAGTACATCATGTAGCTTACAGCCAATTACATTGGCTGTCTAGGTGCACACCTGAGGGGCATAGTGAATCATTACCTGTCTTCAGAAAAACAGTCCAGCAAGGCCAGATGTGGCCAGATATCTCTGTGTAGATACTGAAAGAGCTAAAATGGTGGCCCACCAACACATATAACATAAATTCAACCCTCCAGCTGTCATGGAACCACGTTACATATGACAAATATCTTGTGGCAAGATTACGCTGGGGATGGCTGTCATAACACCTCATATAGCTATGTGCATAAAACACAAGTTGGTACACTCAAAGAACGCTCACCACATTGTCTCAAGACCCCAAACCTGTCACTTGACATAGATATATGCTCATTGACACAACCATTGATGTACACTGACAGCACCTACAGGGCTTTGCAGACACAATCATAGAAACTGGTCTCAAGCCTATGAGGACTAATGATGATATAACTTGAGGTACAGAGACTAGTGTGCACATGGTGAACTTACCTGATCCTCTAGTGCACCATAGAGCTGTTCATACAGGGGTATGACCCCTTCCACCAGCTCCTCAAGCTCCCCGGGTGAGAAGTCCGGAGCTCTATCACCTGTAGGACGTGGCATGATTGCTACCAGTGGCGGTACACAGCAGCTCAGGTTGTGGAGGTCTTGATGGTAGCAGTGTCAGGAGTCAAGTCAGAGAATCAGTAGAAAATGCCGGTCTCGTCAGACACATACAAGACCTTCACCAGCGGCGAACAGTGCCATTGGGCCAAGACCACCACAGACAGCAATGGTCTCCTATGGCAGTGTCCACGCAGTAGCTTCCGCCCATCGCCATGACGACTTCTGCTGGCAGTCACGGGCAGTTCCTATTGAGTAGTGGAGTAGGTCAGACAGTCGCCATTTTCGAGGCATACTGTCAGGGAAACCGGATCCTCTGGGTTTGCGCCTGTTCCCCATATGTCCACCTCTTGGCAGCTCCAAACTCTACTAGCTTTTATAGCACAGAGTTAAAGAATGGCCAAGCTGGGGACGGGGTTTTAGGTTGGGAACAGCAGGGAAGGAGACCTGTGGAAGCAAGAGCTAAGAACTCAATAGCAAGATTATGCACATTGACTTTTATAAACTTTGTTCCAAATATGTATATACTGATAACATGAATGATCAAGAGTTTTTCTATAACATGACCTTATTAGCTCTGAGTACCTGGAAAAATAAAGAAGGATTATGCAAACTTTCATATGAGCATTTTTACAATAACATCTTATGCTCTGAACATTGAATAACACTCTGTTGGATCTGGGTTTCAAGAATACTATGAACACTGAATAGCACTCTGTTGAATCTGGGATTCAAGAATACTATGAACATTGAATAACACTCTGTGGAATCTGGGTTTCAAGAATACTATGAACATTGGATAACACTCTGTTGAATCTGGGTTTCAAGAATACTAGGAACATTGAAAAACACTCCTTTTGGCTTTGGGATTCAAGAGTCAGTTGTCTTGAAACTTTTGCACACCTTATTGCCAGATTGTGCAGCGAGACGAAAAAGCCTGAAATGATCACACACTCTGCCGATCTGTACTGCAAGAGTTATATGCCATGAAATGATCGCGCACTCTGCCGATCTATACTACAAGAGTTAAATGCCAAGAATGAATCGCGCACACTGCTGCTGATTCGTACATCAAGATTCCAATGCCATGAAATAATCACGCACTCTGCCGATCTCTACTCAAAGAGTTAAATGCCAAGAATGAATTGTGCACACTGTTGCCGATTTGTACATCAAGGTTCAAATGCCATGAAATGATTGCGCACTCCGGCGATCTGAGCTGCAAGGGTTAATTGCCATGAATGAATCGCGCACACTGCTGCCGATTCAACCATCAAGGTTTAAATGCCAAGATACGATCGCGCACACTTCCAACCTGAACTGCAAGAGTTAAATGCCAAGAAAACAATCGCACCCGCGATTTTACCAAAAGGCCCAAAACTCAGATATTTCTGAAAACGGAGTTGGGGGCCTAACCCGACCTCCACCTTACCGCCCTGCTTGAAGATCACCAAGATAATGAGAACAGGACCTGGAAAAGCCTTGGTAGGCCTCCGGAACGGGAGCTCAGGAAAATGCTGCTGCTCTGCACCAGGACCTCTGAATAGTGAGCACGTGGAGCTGGGCTGGGTCCCTTAAATAGACCCAGGCCCTGCCCACATGCCACACCCAGCCAGACTGCAGGAAAGGATTCTAGAAGGGCTCAGAATAGGGACCACACCCTGTAATCTTGCAGCAAAGCCTTGAAAATGAGCAATACATTGCAAACAGCATTAATGACGTTTCAAGATAAATCTCTGCAATGCAAAAGGTTAATATACTGCATCAACACAAAATGCATGAATTAATATATTACATAAGGATTGGCTTTTTGCATTACGTCGCCCGTAGAGCGCGCACTGTCCTGATGTTGACACATACAGCGCATTGATGCGTCACAAGTATAGAAAGAATGTCCTTGCAAATATTGAGTGCTGGCCTTGTGTCCTGTCATGTAGGTCAACCTTTTCCATTATAATGTAGGTATGTAGTCCAGCAGATGTGACTACATTATTGGGGTACAGCCAAAACCCTCTCCCCCATGTGTAATCCAGGCTTTGGGGCATTGATTCACAGGCGGTTTCTGGAGTGATTTGGATCTGAGGATGCTGTCCAGATAGAGACTTTGAACACATATGTAGAGGATCAAAGTGTTAATGTTTCACAAATGCGTCAATGTTAGCCCTGGTGTGTGTTGTGAATGAAGTTTACAGTGACTCACATGGCATGACACATTTCATATCTGACATGTATTATGCAAATTGCTAGGGACACATTGAGTGAGAGTCTGTTTTACTTTTTGTCACACAAAGTTACCCTGGGAGGGGAAGGATCAGACACCCTCATGCATACCGTCCACTAGCAGACTTGTAGACAATGGAGAACAGACATGTCATAAAGATTTGTTGCCTGGATAGGAAGACAATCATGGATCTCTGTCTGTTCAGTTTGGTGGTAAAGGATATACTGACAGCAATGTTGAAACAGCTGGACAGCTACATTTGATTTCCTCAACTTGAGGATTTTGCCAATGTGATAGCAGAGTTCTATGATTTGGCACACATACCACGTGTTGTGGGAGCCATTGATGGCACCCATAGAGCCCTAGTTCCACCCCATGACAATGAACAGGTCTATTGGAACAGGAAGAGATTCCATTCTATCAATGTCCAAGTAGTGTGTTTGGGGGACCTCTACATTTCTCAAGTCTGTGCCCAGTCCCCGGGTTCAGTCCATGATGCCTTAATCATGCGGAATAGCGCAATACCCGAGCTGATGGCACAACTGTACCCAAAGAGAGCCTGGCTGGATGGTATGTAACATATGTCATATGTGTATTTATGCTATGTCTGCTGCTAGTGATACGTTGCGCTGGACTGATGGTTGCACGCATGCCACTTTTCCTGACAGGGGACTCTGCCCATCCAAACCATCCCTGGTTGTTGACACCAGTGATAAACCCAAATACGCCAGGGGAAGTCCACTTCAAAAAGGCACATGGGAGAATATGCTGTATTGTGGAGCAGGCTTTTGGGCTCCTGAAGGCAAGATTCTGCAGCATAGATGAATCCGGTGAAGCCCTCCTCTATTCACCTGCAAAAGTTTGTAAGATCACTGTGGCCTGCTGCATGCTCCACAACCTTACCCTGCAGAGTCACATCCCATACAACCCAGATGAGGGGGAGCTGGCAGTGCCACCGGCTGGAAGCTGTGGTGGTTGTGGGGGTGAAGGGGTGCTGCTCCTTTTGTTGGTCACCCTTGTGACCCTTGTGGGTCTACTTTGGCCTGCTAGCTTAAACTTCCTTCTGCACTTGGCTGGAGGCCCCTCACCCCCACTTATAAGCCGGGTGGCAGAGCTGAGCAGTGAGTTGGAAGTAGATGGGGCACTTAAATTTGTGTTTCTGCTTGTGGCTGCTGATTAGCCACAGTCCTCATCCCATTGAGCAGGGGGCTATGTGATGGAGAGAGGGCCTCATTCTCGACACTTCGTGGCCCCAAGAGGGCCTGAAGTCTCTCACCCAGTTCTAACAATACATACCGGTCCGCTAAGACTATTTCTTTGTCCAATACCCCCTTCACGCACTTTAAAAAGAAGCATCAAGAGTAGGGCCTACTAGAGATTTAGAGGAGTCTAATATGACACACTGCAATTTGCATTTTGCCATTTGCAAAGCAGGGATATTCCTAAATGTATTGAACTCAAACTTTTCGGCTTTTCAAACAGTTCAATCTGTTCTGTGACCCGCCCCCGACACAAAAACAGCTGGGGTTCAAAGTCCCACCCGAGCTCAATAAGACACAATAATGTTACAAAGGACAATAAACTGCAGAGGGTTTCAGAGAATTGCAGATGGGGAGAACGTCTTGAAGGTCACTCCAACAGACCAGTTCCAGTGATAATGTGAGTCTATATATATGTGCCTGAGCATTCAGGAATCCAAAAGTCCAGGACCAAAACCCCTACAAGTGCTATGAGCCAGTTGGCCAAATGAGCCAAAAACGTATTCAGGAACTTTGAGACTCAATCAGCAACAACCATAAAATGAAGGAGGTAGCGTGTATAGGTTGCACTGGTTGCACTGCATGAGGCGCCAAGTGAATAAATATGATGTGATATGCTGTAGTAATATATGTGGGCTGTAGGTAGTAGGTAACAAGTAGTAGACACAGTGTGGTAGTATTGGTAGTAGTAGACACCACCGTCCAGCTCTTGTCACTTACCTCCTCCCCTGACTGTTAGCGGTCGCCGCCTCCACCCACAGCCGTTGTCTTTTTTAATGGCCTCTAAATAGCCCTAAATTGCTCCCTGCCCGAGGAGTGTGCAATTTACCTTGGCCTCACAACATCTAACAAGGCCTCCTTCCATAGGGTCGAAGCAACAGAGGTTCAAGTAGTTAAGCAGTTTAGGGCCTCAACTATGATGTCCAAGAGGGATCCAAAGGATCCAGCGGTCCAAAAGAAACCCAAAAGACCCAAAAGGTCCGGATCCAGCACCTGCACCAGTACCAACTTCCCCCAGGTTCAGGCCCTGCTAACTCTACTGAGCTTCACGCCCCGCGGCACAGCAGTCCGCCAATCCACCAACCACTAGCCGCTTACCACAAGATGCAATCCCCACCACTGCCTTGCCATGCACCCAAGCTCACTCTGCTCCCCGAGTCAAGTTGAGCGCAGTGACGGCAGTGGAATCAACAACAGCAACAGCGGCACGGCATGGGAAAACAAGAATGGTGTGTGACAATGAATGTGAGCATGTGGGCGGGCATGAGCATGGCATGATGACAGGGGGAGGGGCTTCACATCATTTCATCCTGTCATTCTACATGGACATTTTGCTGGGTGTAGCAAAATCAAAATGCATTTGTCCCTGTCGGGACTTAGTAAGTATGATTTAGTTCAAATTATTTCGCCATATTTGGTGCTGTACAGGATACTGAATAAGGGGCAGCCCCAAAGAGCAGCCTTTTTGTAGTATGAGCACTTTGGACATGAGGTGAAGTACAGAGACCATTATGGTGCGTAGGGTCTATATTAAACATGGTAAATTAGTACATGTTTAGCAACGTTTCCATCATCTGTTTACACAAGCTAACTTTTTTCTTCCTTCAGAACAAAATGGTCCGCATTCCTAAACCACTTCATTTATATTTTTTATTTTTTCATTGCCCTTAAAACATATGTACCCCTGCCTTTCACAAAAGTAAATCTTGAACTGCTTTCAGGATGGAATCGGCATGAGAAAGCTTAGTGAATAACCCAAAACTTTCAGGTCACTGTCTTATCAGTAGTCCTCAACCTGCAAGGTCAAAAATCCTGCCCCGCTGAGTAGGTTTAAACACAGGCGATATTAAACCACCGTTTTTTTATCTTACATGTGAGTGAATCCACTTATGAATGCGAAATTCACATTCTGTACAACTTACACTTAGAAATGATACCCTTTTAGCCAATAATGTGAGCCCTGAATTTGGGTACTTACAGCACAAGGGAAAGACAGACGCTATGAGTTAAGGGTTTTACCAGGTGCGGTAAATATCCCCTATTGTGAGTTATCACTAAGTAAGTGTGGTAATACATGAAGAATGTTCTTGCCGTTTTCTGACCTTGAATATTGGTTGGTTTGACCTCATTGCATCATTGATTGATTTCACTGCAACGGCGTGTCCTGGTGCTGCACAAGTGGTCTGCTGCAGCATCAAAGCCAGCTAGATATCAGAAATGAAGGCGTTTTCAACAAGTTGTGAAATTGAGTTTGTCGAAATTTAAATGGGAAAATTGTGAGGGTTCAGTAATGACCACAACACTCTGAATGCATCAATGAAGAGTAACAGGAGTTACATGACCAAACTGAACAGCCAACATTTAATCAATAAGTCTTCCCTCTGTGAAACAGGATGAAAATTGCTGTTAAAAATAGTTGAGCTAATTTTCAACTTGATAACAAGCTTCTTTTCATAATTATTTGACATTAATATTAAACTACAGAACCTTTATTTGAAAATAATTATCCAAAAGCTCTTGTTTACACGTCTGTGCTTGACGTCATATGAAAATCTAGATACAATTCGTCAAAATGTCTTTGTGCTTTGTAAACATTGTCTTTTGCACCTTACATGTGGTTGGTTTTATTTCCCCCCACAAATTTTACTCTTCATATAATTGAAGCTGTTTACACTTCTAAAAACTAGATGAGATGTGTATAAATACATTTAGTGAGCACAAATATGTTTCATGGATGCATGATTTAGCACTGGAGTATTTTAAATAATCCAGTAATGTCTGCTATGCTAAGGTACAACTAGCAGTGTATAATACACATGCTTACGTCTGTTCAACTACCCGCTTTATATGGACTACCTAGGAGCCCAAAGTGTTCCCAACTTTTTTTTATTTTTGGAAGAGTTATAAAAAATCTTCCTTTAACTTGGGAAATTATTGTTATCATTGAATGCACTTTCGACAGTGCATTTGCATAAAAACAGGCAAGGCTATACATGTTACAGGTTAGCTGTTCAAGGATGTTCTCATCAACCTGTACAAAAGTACGGACAATAATGTTGTACAGCAGGTCCATTGATTGAATATGTACATTATATATTTTATTTTTCAATTGGTTACCACTGGCTATTTCACCCTTCCATTTTTGTGATGCACCATTGCTACATTTACAAACATTTGAAGGGTTGTGTGGTAATATATTAGCTTCCTGTTTCTGTTATTTCTACACTTGTTCTAGAGCTGAACAAATATCATTTCATTAATAGAGTAATGCACTGTTGTTTTATTGTGGTCCTTTGTAAGTCAGAGTGTCTATGTACATAATTGTGAGGCATGAAATTGTGGAGAAGAAGATGTGAACGTTATTGACAAGATCTCGGTGATCTGCTTACATCGTATGCCACAGTTGTCCTGATTTTGTGAGGCGTAGGAAACGTCTCAAAACCTATTAAATACATATTCTTTCTTAAAGAGAACAGCAAGTAACAATGGTGGCCAAAGAGAATCGATTTTCTAAGAATGCGTAATTCACAACTATTGCATTCGTTACGGCTTTTGTGCACAGCTTAACTCCTGTGGGTTGTACTTTGCGTATACTTCACTTTTCACAAGCAGTGTCACCACTGAATGCACAAAACGACAGAAGGATGACCATGTGAACGCAGAAGTAGGCAAACATAGTCTGCATGAGTATTTCCAGAACAATGTAACTGGAAGTCTGATTTTATCACAGTCAGGATTATCACGTCCGTCCACACTAGAAAAACTTGAAAAACCTCTTACTCTGAAGGATGTTAATGCTGATTGGGAAGTGCTTGGTCTGAATTACACAGTGTTGACAGAGGGTAGTTCACTCCTCCACAAGACCAAGTGTGATAATCAAATTTTAGGGAGGTGCACGTGTATCAACCAGAAATAGTAAGGTGTTGATATACCTGCTCCAACAAGTAGAGAAAAGAAGCTAAGGGGCCTCATAATGAAATAAAATGTGTAAAACTATACACAGTATTTTGCGGCCCGCATTGGTGCAATGTTACTCTCAAAACCTCAACTTTCTACCCTGAAAAATCTTTTGTGAATTTAGTGAATGCAAGAATGTGCGCAAGTATTCCTGCAAGCAAAAAGAAACGAAGCAAAGAATAATCAAGTGCTTGTGCATGAGTTTGTTTTTGTATTCAACAAGGATTTTGTTTCCAAATTCTAGAAACTCGTTTGTCTAAACCCCACAAGTTTTTCAATGTGTTCCATTTGCTGTCTCATGCTGACTCTTGTCTTTGACAAGAGTAGCTTTATGCAGATAAGGAGTCAGAAATTGGTGTACTCAAACCTATAGGGAGCTCCTACCCTAGAACGCTGACTCCTCGGCACCAGTAGTAGATTTACTCAGAAAGGCTCTGAGACCCATATTTATACTTTTTTATCGCCTCGTTTGTGTCATTTTCTTATGCAAAAGCGGCGCAAACTTCCAAATGCAATTGTATTTTGTAAGTTTGCGCTGCTTTTGCGTTAAAAAGTGGCGCAAATGTGGCACTAAAAAAATATAAATAAGGGCCCGAGTGACTCCACTGACAAGTGCAAAACCAACATTTTGAATTCGAAAAATGGTTTTGCTTTTGTAAATAAAGATATTATCATCTATAGGCCTGGCATATCTATAAGCAGATAAGAGAAGGAGGCATGAGCAGTTTTCTTTCTCAGGTAGATATGCAATAATACAACACAAGTTCCTTCCCTTACGAACTACATGTGCCAAAGTGTCTAGTGTTTAGAGCAAGGAAAGTAAGGCCCTGATTTATCAATATTTGGCGCAAAACAACACAACACAGCAAGACAACTTTCTGTGTTGGGTCAAATGGAGATAGCAGGAATACCCCATAATGACTAACATGTGGTGCATCACTGCTCCCTCTGTCCACTGGCGTATTTGTGGCTGCCAACGCAGGCACCCTTGTGCCATGGTGCAAGGGTGCCTGTGTTACAACTAGGATTCTTTTGTGCAGGAAGGGACACCTTCCTGCACAAAAGCAATTCCTAGAGGCATTTTTCTCTTTCTATGTGTGCTGTACACTTTCTATGTGTAAAATACAGCACACATAGAAAGAAGAAATAACGAGTAGAATTAAACATATTTCCCCTCTTTATGCCTCACCTGAGATGGTGTATCATTTTGATACATTCCCAGGTTTACTAGTCTTAGTAAATCTGAGAATGCACCAAAAATCATTGGTGGTTGCATGAAAACACCCACTCTCCACCCATGAAATGCCTTTCCCATGCAGAGCAACATAAGGCAGCAACGTGCGCTGCCTTGTGTTACTCCAAATTAATTATGCCACGCAGAACCACGCCAGGTGGGTCTGTGTGGCATAGTAAATCTAAATGAAGGGCTTGCTTTGCCCTGTGTATTCTTGTGTGACACAAGGACAATGCAAGCCCTTGATAAGTACAGCTAGTATCTGTTTTACAAAACATATTTTAGATGAGAAAAACTGTTAATTTGTGAACTGAATTTGCAAATTTCCAGCAAAACTAACTTGCAGTTTCTATGGAACACAAAGTCCACTTGCTATTGTGAAAAATCAGATTGTAGGTCAGAGTCTCTCTAACAGTAAGCAAATGGTCAGGGGTGGGCGAATGGGTACACCTGGGGAAGAGGTAGGTGTATGACCATGCAAAATATTTCAAATAACCATAACTTCAGAACCGTGTTGATATTCAGGAGCAATTTGCATAACAATTCAAACTTCGAAAATCCATATACATTTTATCAAATGTTTCCATATTCGGGAAATGATTCCAATATGCTTAGAATACTTTTATGCTAAAAATATGCTACCTGTTCTAATGCATATATTCAATATGCTTAATCTTGAAATGTCTGCTTTGCACTCAAAATGCATGTCTTAAATACATCTGTGGTAGTGAGCCTCTATAATCATGTCCTAATTCTATTTGTAGATGAAAATTTACAAAGTGGACAAAAGCTTAATGGGAGAGATATCTAAAATACTGCTGATGCTAATGGTAAGGCACTACTACATTTTGGGAAGCGCCTAGTCCTCTGAATGTGTAAGAAAGAGAGGTAAGATAATTTTAAGGCCCTTGAGGATGATACCAAGTAAACTGAGAAGATAAAAGTGATTATTTATCTGCTTATAAGGCTTTATATACAAAGCATAAGGCATATTGACTTAAATATGATCCTCTGCCATACGGTCAGCCAATAAATCATAATGAGGTCTGGGGATATGTGATATTGTCTATATAACTTATGTATCAGTAGAACTGCTGATTCCTGTAAAAACTGTGACAGTATGGGTAGGGTTGTGTCTCTAAGGGCATGGTTTGGTGTTGGGCTGTATTAGAAAATCCCTCACTTTCAGAGGAAGTACTAAGGGGCTCAGTTACAAGCCTCTTGCGCCACCATAGTCTCATTTTTTGTGATGGTACAGTGGTGCAGTACAGTCCCCCACCCACACTGTATTTACAAACTGATGTAATGGGACCATTGTGCCAGTTTGTAAACCATTGCACCACATTGTGCCTGCACAAGTTGTAATGTGTGCAAGGGAGGTGTTCCTCCACAAGGAGGCCAGTAGGAATGATGCAGTGAAATCTACGAGATTTCACTGCGTTATTCTAGTGTAACTTTTTAATGCCTGCGTCACAAATTCTGACGCAGAGTGATAACAAGTGCCATGCTGTGCTATATTGTAAATACAGTGGTACCATTATGTTATTAGGGGGTTACAGGGAGGCGCAAGCAAACTGGTGCATTATGAGCGATGCACCAGTTTCTTGTAAATGAGGCCCTAAATCTGTAGGTAATTCCACCAGTGGATTTATCTACACCTACTTTTCCTGCGTGGGGGGGAAACATAAGGGTGTGTGCTGGTCCAGATTTAGCATTGCCTTGAGAAATTGGAGAACTTCTGTTACCACACAACTTTAACTCAGACCCTAAATCTAAAACAAACTTTATTTGATTTAGTTAATTCATAATAAAAAAAACCTCCAAACTCAATTTTCCACTCATCTTGCGCAGCTTAAAATTATAATGTCTACTTACTCTAGTTTCATTTTCAGAAGACATTTTCTTTCACTAACAATGCTGTATACAACAAATCTAAATATTGTGGTAAAGAATGTGCGATTTGCCAAATCACAGAAAGAGTGCGCTATTGAGAGCGTGGTCTTGCTATTTGTGCCAAATGCTGACATTGTCATATCAGCGTACAATAATCTTGTTAGTAAATGTATGATTGCCCATAAACAGTAATTAAGATAGTGAAAATGTGTATGGGAAGAACTGGGAATGTCAGACCCACAGCAACAAAAGCCTGCATTACAGGCGACAACATCACAGAAGTAGGTTAATGCGTTAGTGCAATTTTGCACCAAAAAGTATAAATATGCCCCTTTGTGAGATGATCCAAGATTGTTCAAGCCAACTGTTGGAAGAGAGAGGGAACCCTGTGCGGGGAATGAGAAGTTTCAGTGCCATACTTATACTTTTTGGTGCAAAAACTGCACTAACACAGTTGTGCATCAAAAGGTTTTGCACCGGCTTGCACCATTCTTGAGCGCCAGCCAGGTACCATATTTATGGAATGGTGCAAGCCGGCACAAAGGGTAGGCTAGCATGAAAAAAATTATGTTAGCCGTGTGGGGGTGACAGTATCGGAGAAGAGGGTTTTGCACCAACAAAAGAATGTTATGCAGGTTAGAGTAAAGAAAGACTCTAACCAGCCTAGCCTCATTCTCTGATGCAAAACCGTCCATACCACATGACTCATGTCTTAGAAAAGACAGGAGTCATGCCCACCACCCCAGTGGCCAGCACAAGGGACCAGGGTCCAGTGGGCATGGATACTGCACTCAGTGCCATGTAGGGGGGCCCAATTTATGGCCCCCAATGGCAGTTAAAAAAAACTACTTACCTATACTTACCTGTGATGGGGTCCCCCATCCTCCGCTGTTCCTCTGGTGTGGGTGGGGGTGTCCCTGGGGCCAGAGGAGGCCACCTGTAGGCTTATTCTATGGTGTTCCACCATGGAAATAGGCCCACAGGCCCCTAACCCCTGCCCTGACCCAGGTGTTAAATATTGGTGCAAAGCAAGCTTTGCACCATTATTTGACCCCTCCCCCCCCCCTGTGTGATTTTAGCACGGGGGATAAATATGGCGCTAAGGCCATAGAGTCATTTTTTGCATGGGAATGCCTATCTTGCATCTTATTGATGCAAGGTAAGTTTCAACGTCCAAAAAATGAGTTTAACTCAATAACTTTGGCGCTAGACTGGTCTATCGCCAAAGTTTAAATGTAAAGTGTAAATATAGTTTATTTTCATTAAAAAAATGACGCAAATTCAGTGCAAAACAAGTATAAATATGCCTTTTAGAGTGCAAGTTATTATTATGCTGGTGATAATCACGCTCGTTGGGGATTTGTTGATTAATTTGTACCTGAACGTTTAAGTGTGATGAAAGAGACCCTTTTTGAGAATGCTGGACTTGAGCTTCTCCCTGGCCTGATGTGGATTGTGATCCATAAGCCTGGAGCGGAGATTGTTATCTCTGAACTATCATCAAATTAGATTAACAGTGACAAAACAATAATGTCCACATACAACAAAATAAAGACCAATAGGCATGAAGGGATTGTTGGGCCAATGCATGCCAATACCAGAAATGAAAAGAAAGTGGAAAGTTGATCTTAAATTCTTATTATGAGCACCGCCTGTATGGACAGGATCACACCCCGGCACATGCACAAACTTAAACATATAGGCAGCCTTTTACACACTCACATTCCATATAATTTTCAGTAAGGAAGTGAAAAAGTGACAACTGAGTGTCATAGATGAAATGTTGCAGAATATTAAGTCTGTGATTGCAGGATGCTAGTGGTAGTCTGAGTTTATCAAAACATTTTGGTTGAAAACTGGGATGGCTTGTTTGGATGGGTAAAAGGGTCTGGTCAGTCTAGTTATGTGAAAAACGTTTCATGGTGCATGGCGGTTGAAGGAAAGGTTAATGTGAAGCTTTTGAATTAATGTGAAATATTTGAAGGATGAAGGTCACTTCATACAACATGAGCACACCACACAACCCTGATTGATGGAAAAATGTGCACACTTTGGAATTATGGAATAAGACGAAATCATGTTCTCTTCCTCATTGACTGTAAAGTTTTCTGAATTCTCTTGAGTTGCAATCACAGCACAAATACGTTTTGATATGAAATGAATGATTTATAGGTTAGAGAACTGTTTAACACTGGAATTGAGTCTCTTTTACCCTCTTCTCTAATGAGTCATCTCATGTATTCTTTCTTGTCTTACTCTGGTACTCTGAAGTAGTTTATGAGTTGATTGAGGCGCTTAAGAAATCACCACTAAATATGTAGGAAATTTAGGTGAAATTTGGCTATCCTTAGGCGATACAGCTAAGAGAAAACGGCAAACTAGTCAAGAAAGCATAATGACAAAATGAATCAGAGTACAGCATGTGCGCCTTTCACATCTCGACAGCAAGCAAGATAGCCACTCCAGCATAATGTTTGGAATCAGACAGTGTTTCAGATATATTAGCAAACAGCAGCAATTGTTGCATCAAACTGATCCATATAGTTTTCAATTTTTTTTCAAAGGGCACACAAGGAGCAAACGATGTTCTATGAATCATTAATGACGACAGTGATCTCAAGGCTGTTTTCTGCACACGTCTTCTGTCAGAAGTAAGTGAGAAGAGAGAACCTCAGTGAAGGACCCGTATCTTACCTCGTAGCTTTGTAAGATGACTCACACCTCATCATGGAGCAGCACGCAAGTGACGTGCCTGCAATAATTTCACTGAATGAAAGTGAGTATAGTACTTGCTAATTCTCGGAACCTGCTTTATCTGGCCATCGAGGATTGTGATGAGAGCCGTGGGAGCTAACATTGCACAGATAGCAGTGAGTCACACAAATGTGTAAGGCTAAAAGCAAGGCACCTCTAACCTAGGCTGATACAAGAATAAGCACTATGCTGCCCCCCACAACTGCACCAGCTTTAAGGTTTAAACAGAGATTCCATTGTTCTCTATTTATTACCTCAGCTATAGCATGTTCTAATTTCCTTATTCCACCAAGTGTGGCCATTTTCTGACTATACTGCTGAGACAAGAAAAGATCACAATTCAAAATTGGAAGTCCTCATATCTCCAAGTTAGGCACAGCATTGTCTAATTACCCCCACTCACATCAACCTTTTTGGCTCTCGCTCGAGAGTCCCCCAAGATACAATTATCTCAATTTTTCCTTTTCAGTCTCCTCCCGACACTAATACCACAGCTGATTATTACATTTGATCTACCCTGCTGCAACTAGTCAGACAACACAAAGAAGATCTTAAAGCTGGAAAACCCGGAAGAAGCAGAAGTATCAAAACTGTAAAAGAAAACTGGATGTGGACCAACCACCTTCAACTTAACAGTTAACACAAGTCCTCACAGGTGCCCAATGTATAAACTACCACCACCTGGCCCAAGGAACAGCAGTATCTCCCATCAGCAATATAGGAGGTGAGACCTACGGTGTCTGTCCTGAATATCGAGTAGAGCCAACATATCAAAAATATCAACAGGTAAGTATGAAAAGCTTTCCTATACCTAACTCCACATATATGTACCTTGACAATATATATATTTTTAAGGTATGTATATGTGGAGTTAAGAATAGTAAATCTATAGTTCCACTTATGCACTTACTTTGTAATTTTTTGGACCTCAATATTTTGGCTATGATATTAGGGTATCACAATCTTCCCTACTCCATATTTCAGACTACAACTGAGAAATATCACAGTGATGATGGACTCTAAACTGTCATTGATTGCTCTAGTGATTCAAGTCACAGGAAATATTTTCTGCACAGTGCAAATACATCTTCCCTCACCTAGACTATCTACAGGCTACTATCCCCAGTGTAACACCATGTGCAGACTATTCAAATCGTCTGCATCAATGGTGCATTTCTACAATCTGTAAAAAGCCCATCACACTGGAGTAAGGCAGCCAGTTCACATCTTCTCATAGGAATCCATTGCATCAATCAGGGCACTCCATCAGCTCCCTATAGGTAGGTAGTCTCTCTTGAATGCACTCTGCATCATCCTAGGGCCATGCATGACTCAGGTCTTACCCTCATTCAAGCTAAAATCTAGATATGCCCACAGGTCACATTGCTCTGCTCCAGACTGTCAAATAGCACACACACATCCCCTCCTTCACAAAGAAATCTATCATTGAAACATATTTGTTGGTATCATTTAGAAACACTGACCTGAATTTCACTAAGACATTAAAGACTGTCTTGATTTCAACTAAAGAAGTGCCTGGATGGACACACTGGCTGTTCATTCCCAACAGAAAGTAAACTGTGCTTGTAGTAAAACAATCTCTACCTTCTGGTCTGGGAAGACCTGTGGCATGCTCTTGGACCTGGCCCTTTAGCAAGGTCACCCCAAAACATTTCCCCTTCCTCCTTCTACATTTTGCTGAATTTATTTTTGTTGTCCTTAGGCCTCTGTGCACTTTACCATTGCTAACCAGTGCTAAGGAGCTTGTGCTCTCCCCTTGAAACATGGTGGAATTGGCCTACATTCAATTGGCATATTTAATTTACATATAAGCCCCTAGTAGTAAAGGACACTGCATGTGCCCAGGGCCTGTAAATTAACAATCAGTGCTACTAGTGGGCCTGCAGCACTGATTGTATCACACACTTAAGTAGCCCTCTAAAGATGTCTCGGGACTGCCATTATAGAGTCTGTGTGTGCAGTTTTAACCTGTCATGTCTGCCTGGCAAAAAAAACCTTTTGTAGGCCTTGGACAGCCCCTAGGACAGGATGCAGTGTGTTTAAAACGTTGAACATATACTGTTAAGTTTTACATGTAGTGAAAAAAATCTTAAATTCGTTTTTCACTACTGCGAGGCATAGCTCTCCCATAGGATCACATTGGGGTTACCTTTTAACATTTTATAAAAGTGATTTTCAAATGTGAAGAGATAATCAGTTCCTGGTTGGTATCTCTGGAATCCTAATATTAAGTGCTAATTTATGGTGAAATCAGATTTTAATGTAAAATTCTGAAAATACCACTTTTAGAAAAGTTGCCATTTTCTTGCCTTAGCCATTTGGTGCCTGCAGCCTTTCTCTGGTTACATGACTGGGTGTAGTTGGCAGTTGGGCTTTGTGTATTCTTCCTAGCGAGCCACACACAATGGGAGCTTAGGTGTGACTGGATGGTCTATCATTAGCAGAATGGGAGTACAAGCTGGGCCCAACCTCACTTACACCTGAATAGGCTGTGTCCTGTCTGCACACAAAGGGCTGCATACTCCCTGTAGTTAGTATAGAGCCAGGGCAGGGTAGGTAGAGAATCTGTGCACTTCAAAGGCATGCCTCTAGAAGTTCTCCCCACTGCAAAGGCACATCACCACTTCACCACTTCAGTACACTTCTGGACCTGCGAATAATCAGCCAGGAATAAGGACTGCTGTGTTGCTACAAGGACTGCCACACTACTGGAATGCTGCTCAGAAGGAACTGCTTTACTGCTGTGGTGACCTGGGTGAGAAGGACTGGTCCTGCATCACATGTCAGTCTTCCTTGCCTAATGGTGCCACTCCAGTCCTGGACGCTTGAAAATGGACCTAGTGCATTCTATTGAGCCTCTGTGGATCCAGAGAAAACGGACGAATCTCCTCTGCTGCGCAACCCCAAGCAGAACCGACACATCTCCGCTGCTATGTGGGTTGGATCCATCGTAAACAGCTGCATTGCCACCACAGCCCTCATTGCCTTCAGATCTGCCACTGCGCTACGCATACTCTGCACAGGCCCCCACATTTCATGTTGATGGCAGCCTCAATGGTGACTCTGGACCCTGCATTGCAGCTTTGCAGCTCTTCTGAACTGATGCATTGCCTGGACTACGCACCAAACTCCAGATGCCAGATTTCCCATCACCTTGTCGACAGGATTCTTGACATCGATGCAAAAGAACATCACACTGCAGTCTTGCCACATCTCAGAACCAATGCATCACGTCAGCTGGCGATACATCTTCGACGCGTATCCATGCAACGCTCTGCAAACCAGGATTTAAGGTACTCTGTTCAGGTACTTTGTCCCAGTCAGGTGTGACCAAATATCAACAGTTGCCACTTTATGCCTTTTGGCACTATTTTCTCTAAAAAACTTTAAAATTCAATATCTTTGGTTCAACTAATTAGATTTCTATCATTTTTGTCTTGTTTTATTTATTAAATCAAGCTCTATTTGTCTAAACTTGTGTGGGATCTTTTTGTTTGATATTTTCAATGTTTTACTGTTTGAAGTATTGCACAAATACTTTACACATTGACTCTCACTTAAGCCTGACTTCTCTGTGCCAAGCTACCAGGTGTTGAGCACAGGTTAGTTTGGAGGTTTCTTGTGCCTTATCCTGACTAGGATTAAGGTTGCTGTTTGACCATGGCTCATACCCCAGTCAACCAGTAACACAGTTTCTGGCAGCCATAGCCTGGATGAGAAGGGAAAGTAGAACACTGCCTTAATGAGGTCACTGATGATATAATTTTATGGATTAGGCTCTCCCACCGAAGATTGTCTACAGTAGGGACTACAGAAAATGACATCCCATATGTGTCTACCACTTCAAGATATTTACAAAATCAAATTGATTATTATTATCCTAAGGAACAATGTAGCACAAACCCAAATCCGCACTGAATAACATTGCAAAAGGGTTTCTAAAAAAACAAGTGATTATTTGCTCCAGTATGGAAGAAATGTGATTCTAATCAAATGCAGCAAGTAGAGCATTTTTTTCTTAAAAATATAATTTAAGCACAGTCTTTAACTGACTAATTTGGAGGCCCAGGAAAATGTGTATGTGAGGGAGAGGATGATCCATTATTACCCTCATCTGTATTGCACAAAATCAATGGGGACCTTGGATGCTTGATAGCACAATTCGTTGAATATAGCATCCATCAAGTATTAATATTTTGAAGAGTCCTCAAATAAACTTGACCCAAATGGGGCAGCCTCAGACAGTTCCATGGTGGTCTAGACAGAAATAAATGACACACGACTGGTGCACAGTGGGGTCAGTGGCTTTAACAGCTTGAGCCAACTCCCTGCATCTCATCATAGGTGTCATCCAATAATTAAGACAGTGCAGATGCATATGTGGAGAGCCTTCCCCTAAGCTGGTTTCCAATTCAACGATCCTGTCACATGGAACGGTGGTATGTCACCTGAAAACTGTTACAGCTAGCTCTCTATTCCCTGTGATAGCAACAATTGCGATTTGCTGGATAAACTGCAAGTTATGTAAGAGTCCAATACCTGACTATGGAGGTGAAAGATGTATTAGGAGACTCACTCCATGTTTCTGTTTAGTGCTACACTTCAAGCTAGATTAAACAAACATTAGAAAAGCCAACAGGTCTGCTTTAGTGTACTAGTACATGCAAACAGAGGCAAATGCACACAGATCATTTGTGGTATGTCACTTTATAATCTTCTGCATGACATCACAAGTTTGGGCAATTAAAGTCGTGACACTGACATAGAAGGAAAAGAAAGAGTCTTGTTGTAAAGGGACGAGGCACAAATAGTGTATGTTTGTGCATGTCTATATTTACATGTGTAAACACATCAAATCCAGTCAGAGTGATGCCATAAGTGCAAAAGATTTGTCCAGACTCGATGCTCCACAGAACTAAAACTCCACCATAGTTGACCAAACAAGGCTGACAAGCATCTAGATTTTGCTTGTTGGGTTATCTTGTGTACCATATCAGATCGGATATTGCTTAGTAGTCCACGTGGACTGTTCCTACTGAAGCAAGACTCAGGGTGATTTGCATATTGTTTGTCTGTTTTTTTAGTGGAAGAATGAGCAAAAGAAAAGGTTGACTAAAACGTGACCTCGAGAAATTACCAATGGCTGAGATTAATGCAACTTTTTGATTCACCACTTCCATGCTTTTCTCAGTGGTTACAGCTGAAGTCATGCAGGCATCCCTGCCTTGTCAGTTGTTGTTGTTGCTGTCACTTTCATTGTTTTTTCTGTAGTCACTAGTGCTGTTATTGCTGAGGTTGTCGCTGTTGTAACAGCATTGGTCGCTGTTGTCAAAACAGTTTCATGTTATTTCTCTTGTCTCCGCTGTGGCTATTGATGTGGTTACAGCTTTTATCTTTTTGCTAGCTGTTGGTGTTGCTGTGGCCCTTGCAAGGGTTGCAGTTGTGGTTGAAGCTGTGGGTCACTGCTGTAAGAACTGCTTTGGTCACTGCTGTCATGACATCTGTTATTAATACCCTGGTCCATGCTAATCTTCTTGCTGTTGTCCTCGCCCCAATGTCAGTTATGAGTGCTGCTACAGACTCTGATGACATGTCAGATGTGTTCCTCTTGTGCTGGTAGATGTTGTTGCTCTTGTGGTACATGCTATGAAGAGACCTGTTGTTGCTGCTGCTGTTCAAGCCACAGTATCAGCTGTGGTTTTTGCTGTGATTCCAGCTGTTGTTGTCCCGGTCATTGGGGCAACTGTGCTTGGTGTAGTGATCCCTATTGTGGTCTCAGTTGTGATGGAAACTATTATCAATGTTGTAGTTCCTGCGATGCGTTAAACTATTGTTGCAATTGTTATTGCTATTATTACATTCTGTCAAACTATTTTAAAAATAGAGGCTTATAATAAACAAAAGCATTAAATTACACCATATATGGCATTCGGCCAGTCCAAAAGTATCGTTTGAGGACGGTTACAATTCATAGGTCAAATGTCAGTTCATATATATGAGCAACATAATAGTTAAGAACTGAATATACACAACTTCGCCAGACCTAAAAAGCGAACGCTCTCATATGGCTAAAGAAGCGGTCAACGTTTTTCATTGTTTGTAGATAAGAACTATGGATACCACTGCCGTAAGGCCTATGGCTTGTGGCAGAGTGACTGTGCGTCTGTGGGGAATTATGGAGTTTGGGCAATGTAGTGCACGAGTGGCAGAACTGTGCCACTGGCGCCCTGTTTAACAACACAAAGTAATTAGCCGGGCCTTGTGTTGTTTCTGGATGCGTTACAGACAATTTAATTAATTTATGGCTTGACGATTGGTTTAAGGCCAGTCTTCCCATTGGTTGTTGGAGCATGTTTATATTTCTACTGGCCATACAACATTTTTTCTTTCACTGCTGCGGGCTAAGTGTGACACTGCCTCTTGTGTTTACCTTTTTTGTTAATTAGAATGCCACATTTGTTTGACATATTTTGGAGCTGAATTGCTTGCAGACTGTTTGTTTGTTCTTTTCCGCTGCGTCATTGCTACTTGCGCTACTTGTGCCACAAGCATATTTAGAATTTTTTGAGTTAAGTGTCACTTCTTTTGTGTTTGGTACAAACAATTTGTGGCCCTTGAATTCCACAGTTTCTTCCACGCCATACGATGCACACATCGCCTCTGAACAACAAATGTGCTTTTTCATAACACCCATTTAGTGACCGAAGTCTTCCTTCTACGTCTGGCACAGGATGTATCTCCTTTGCCAAAGATAATGTAGCATTTCGTTCAGCGAATCATTCCCTACATTGATCACTACGTTGTTACATTTTTAAAACCTTTCATATCCCTGATTGCTAGATATATTTGTATGTAAAACTTTGTTCTTCCATCACTGTTTTACACTGTTTTTACCTAATCTGCTACTATGAACACTGGTGCATATTTATGAATATGTGACTCAGCGCAACAAGTCACCTTGCTGCTCTGCGTGACAGGGAAGGGCAGGAAGGAGCCATATATAAAAAAACAGCGCATTCGTGCCTTTCCCCAATGCTGGTGCACATTGTGCTGCCTGGCATCAATGCAGACACTCTTGCACCATTGTGCAAGGATGCCTATGTTGTAAGCAGGATTGCACAAAAACAATCTACTGAGACATTTTCCTCTTTTTACCTGTGTCTTTCTACGTGTGCTGCAGCTGCACTAGTGCCGAATAGCAGAAAGGATAATGAGAAAACTTTGAGATGCATCACTACATTTAATGCCTGTTCGGATCAAGTGGGGAAAATTTTGAAACAATATTGGCATCTAGTAAGAACAGACAGGATAATTGCTAGAATTGTCAGTCCCTACCCGAAAGTAACATATAGGAAGAGTAGTTCTCTACAGGTCATGCTGGTGCATTGTTACTTGAATAAGAAAATGGAAACCTTCTAGGATAGCCAAAAAGGCTTCTATAAGTGTGCCAAATGCAAGGCTTGTAAGAATAGTGGAAACTGTAAAACCTATGTATTACCCACGGGGAAAGAAATTAAGATTAAAACATTTTGGAATTGCAACTCTGATTTTGCAGTATACGTCATCTGTTGCCCATGTGGGCTCTGTTATGTGGGTAGTACAATTTTTCCATTGAAAAAAAGGATTTTGGAACATTGGTGATCGATTAAAAATAATGTTGGAAATTATCAAGTAACATGCCACTGTAACCAAGCACATGGAGGCCAAATTGATCAAATGTTGTTTTTTGGCATTGACAGGGTATTGTTAACCCTGAGGGGAGGTGACAGGGAACGCATCCTTAGGAGGATGGAATCAAAGTATAAAATATGTTTAAACAGCAAGTACCCGTGGGGCCTGAATCAGGATGAGGAACTTTTTGTTCATGTGGGTTGAGTTTATGAAAATTTACAGTAATTTTGGGTTATGAGAGATTGGGGTTCTTAGAATCACATGGTTACAGGCTTACATCATAGTAGTTCAGGCACACCCTGAGGGAAATTATAAAGATATGTGTTAAAAAAAATATGCTTTAATACCTTATTGATGTAATATTTCAGTTATATAAATGGATGTGGAGTTATCAATGGTATTCATTTTAAATACAGCTGATTAATATGATTTGATGTGATACATTTTTAGGAATGACACCAGGAGTAGCATCCATTTATCTATATTCGTTATTTTTATTTGCTTTCAAAAAATTCAAAAATTAGTTATTTGAACTTTAAAAGAATTGAAAATTGAAAATCTTAGAAAAATGTGTTAAAAGAGGATAAATATGATGGATTAGGACAGCATTTTGCTGTTAGGGATATTTCTTTTATGTTTAGTAGACTTAGTATATATTTTCTATGGGGGATTGGGCCTTTGTAAAAGATTTTGGTTGGAAGAAGACCGCAATGGTTGAAACGCGTTGCCATTGATGTAAGCCATTAAAAATGCGTTTGGAGTTGCCTGGAGTGCTGGCGTTTTTTTCAATTTTTCTATGTGTGTAATATAATTACGGGTTCCTGGGCCCGTAGCCGTGCGCCGACTCCGACTGGTGGGAAAAGGAGGAAAGGCAGGAACTGTTTTGGATTCTTATATAAATATATATTTGTAAGGGCATTCACCTATACCCCATTATCTATAGCTCTATCGTTGTTATGTCAGTCATATTTCTTCCACCAACAGAAGTATATATTATTGGGCAATAGGTCAGCCCACTTCAGCCATTGGCTAACTTCACTGAGTGTGATGGTATTCTGCTTTTTCAGAAGGAGCACAACTTCACATATAAGTAGTTCCCTTCAGTGCCAAAACCATCTATGGCAATGTGTTATTTTTGAGACCAAAACATATTTTTACTTCTAGCCATTTTTTTGGAGATAGTCCAACTGATCTCCCAACAAAGATTTACAAAAGCTATGACAAACCAAAATATGAGCCATCAAAATTAAAAGGCTGGCAGCCAACGTTAGACCTATTGTTCTTCCAATGCTTGTTAGTTTTGGCAAGAGATAACAATGAAATAGCCAATTATAGAGGTTTGCCTTTGTTGACCATGTGTTTTTAGCTTAGACCTCCCATTCTCATGAACTACATGCATATGCCTTCATTCTGGTTAAGTCAGCTGATCACAAAATCAAAATCAGGCAAGGAATCAGACGGCTGTCTGTACAAGTCAAACAAACATCTTGTGTGATAATGGTGATGTGGTTGTAAACTGCATTTGTCTCAAGTATTTAACTATTTTAATTTAAGAAATGCTTCAAGGGGTAAATTTATGAAGTTATCACACAGCGCGGCGCAGCAAGTCACCTTGCTGTGCTGCACTGCATGAGAGGTATAGGGCAAGAATGTGCCGTACTTACCAATATAGTGTGCATTCCTGTCATTTCCCAGCACTGGCGCACAATGTGCTGCCCAGTGCCAACACAGGCATTCTTGCACCAAGGTGTAAGGCTGCCTGTGTTGTAAGCAGGATTGTTTTTGTGCAGAAAGGGACAACATCCTCCACAAAAACAATCCCCTGAGTCATTTTGCTATTTCTATGTGTGCTGCATAATGCAGCACACATAGTCAAAGAAAAAAGTAGAAATAAACATATTTCTCCTTGTTACACCTCACCCGGGGAGACATAGCAGTTTTGGCGCATTCCCAGGTCTACCACTTTTGGTAAACCTAGAAATGTGTCAAAAATACATGGGTTTTAAGTGGGAACACCCACACACCAAGCATTAAATGCCTCCCTGGGGCAGAGTAACACAACACAGCGATTTCTGCTACTTTGTGGTACTTGCATAGCTTGATAAATTGTAGTTAGTAGTTACTTTGCGCTTGTGTGATGCTACTGCGACGCAACTACATGATAAATCTGCCACTGAATATATTTATCACTTCAAAAGTTCCATTCTGCTGATTCTCTGCACCACACTATACGTAGTAACTATTTGACTGAACAAAAAAAAGTGGCAATATTTACAAGCCCTGTGGTGCAGGGCAGTGCAGCAAGTGACCTTGCTGTGCTACCCTGCACCACAAGGAAAGGGCAGAAATGCACCATATTTACAAGGTGCAGTGCATTTCTGGTTTTCCCCTTCTGCATTGGCGCACAAATTGCTGCCTAGCTCCTGCACAGGCACCCTTGCACCATGGTGCAAGGGTGTCTGCGTTGTCAGCACAAATCTTTTGTGGGACACCTTTCTTCAGAAAAACAATCCAGATTGGCATTTTCCTCTTTCCATGTGTGCTGCAGAGTACAGCACAGATGGAAAGATGAAACAAAAAGAATAATTAAATATATTTCTCCTCATTGTGCCTGTCCTGGGGAGTTGTGCAGTTTTGAGGCATTCCCAGGCATTCCCAGGTTTACAGATTCTTGTAAATCTGGGAGTGCATCAAAACCCATGGGAGGTGCATGGGAACACCCACCACAACACCCATGTTTCACCTCCCTGAGACAGTGTAAGGCAACACAGAGACTTGCGCTGCATTGCCTTACGCCATATCTACAAGGAAATGAAAAGCCACACAAGGTGGTTTGGCATGGCCTTGAAGATATGGGTCTGCACTTTGAGCTGCTGGTGCGTCTCAAAAAGTGACACACCGGCAGCGCATGGGGGTTGTAAATATGCCCCATACTTTAAAAATTGTTCCTCTCATTTTAATTGTAATGGAGAATATCAGTACCTAGTACTTTTTGCCAAAAGAACGTCAGTGCGTGTACTATTATACCTAACTAATTTCATTTGTTAGTTTTCTTTAATACGTAATTTGGATGTTGAAAAAGAAGGGGATTGGAGCTGCCAAGCATTAATTAGTGGGAATGAAAGGTGTCCACTTTGATTTGAGAATTGTTTTTATCATTTTTCTAAGAAATATCGAAGGACATATTATATACCTAAGTGGCTGAGTGAGGGAATACAGGACTAAGAAGGCATGTGACTCTCTTGCCTCACATGCAACTCTAGCTCTACAAACAAGGAGAGAGTTCTGATCCTCTTTGTACATGACAGGCATCCCTAACTAAGCAAAGTCCCTATAAGCACTTGAAACATCTGTATTTCAGATCTTAATGTATCAAGGCTCTTAGCATAGACACCCACAATGGTACAGGTATCCATTCCTAATTTGGACAGGAGGAGCCCAATGCCACAAGCGGGTGGTAAAGCTGTTCTGGCAGAAGAGGACCACTGATGATGCGGGAACACCAGCTATGACTGGTCAATTGATTTGCCCCATTGGCGATTGGCAGCCAGAGAGAGGAAACAGCAGTATGCAATGACACTATCCCATTTGGCATACTTCTGAAAGATTCAACATGAGGCAACACCAACCCAATAGAAGGACCATAAGAGTGGACATTCATGGGGAGGGTAGCTGATCTTGCGGTCCTGAAAAGAATGCAATCCACAGTGATGTGGTGAAGTTGCCATCAAATAGGTCTAGAAATAAGGGCTGGACTCTGGTGCTCTCCTGACAAGACTTCAAACAGCCGTGAAACACTGCTTCAGAAAGTGATTCAGCAGATCAACCATTGTTTCCCTGAAAAAAGACATGGCACAGGGAACCTGAGATCCAAAAGGAATTGGAAAACCCATAACTGCCTAGATCATGTACTGGTTTTGATGAAGATGTTACCCAGTATTATGCTGCTTTGATTATATGCCATCTAGACCAGTGGGGAATTTTAATAATGCCAACATCATTCTTGTAATTTTGTCTCTTTAGCAATAAGGTTGTTACGCAAAATTCCCCAAAATACACCATATGGCCAAGTCACGTAATTATGCTGCTGTTCGTGCCAAAATTGCAGCTTGGGAACACTGGAACAATATGCAAAACTAGAACAAGAGCGACTGTTTTTTGAGGCAATTTTGCTTTAGCTATGTTTTTAGATTATTGTGTTGAAAACTGATGCAAGGACATATTACGTGCTAAAATATTGTGCAAAAATATGGATTGTCGTTTCACATCATTATACATATTTTCACATACTTTTCCCAAAATGTCATATAATTACACAATAGCATATTATGTGAATTTTGCTCAGCCTTTAAGCCATCCCACCCATGTCATCTGGTTGAGAAATATGATTGCCTAAAATGGCAAAAAATAAGGAAAAACATCACCCAACCCTGTTACAAGGAGAGAGAGAGAATTCATGAATAGAAGGAGAGAGCTTGCGAAAGGAAGCGAAGGGAGTGGGATGGTATGAGCATTTTTCCAGGGCTGCTTTTAGGTGCAAGGGGAGATCTCAGACCAAAGGATACTATATTTTGGTATGAAAAAGGCAGCTTTATTGAAACAGGTGCACATTACATATAGAAAACTTAGGCTTTTGCCTTACAAACTACAAACCTCACTATAAAGCAAAATCACCTAATATCATTACCTTCTCCCCTAAACTTCCTGTTCCCCACGTATCCTACACCTAACTGCTACCCTGTTGCACAATTTAAATGGTGACCTTTAATCTCCCCTAACTCTTAACCTACATCTAATAACATCTAACTAACTAAAAATCTACATCATTACTTTCTATCTCCTTTTCTTATCCAGGGTCCCTTCCTCAACGCCCTCCCCATTAACTTCCTTGCCTGTGGCAATAACAATAAAGTGTATCCAAACACCATACCAATTTTAGGGCAACAACCCTACAACTGCTTCCAGTGACAACCAATGTACATTGAATAAACCCAAAACCTGCACACCTGACCCAACAAAGCAACCCAGAAGCAAAGGGAGGGGGCCAAAATCTCATAACTGTAATAAAGCAGAAGATCAAATCAAAACAAAAGAAAACGTAGGGGGAAAAGAAAGAAGGGGGAGTGGTGGGTGGGAGAGTTACCTTTCCTCCCACCTCCAGCCACTGGGTTACCTTGCAGAAAATGGTGGCTGGAGGAAGAAAATGCCCACGATAATATGAGGCTACATTGTTTTATGACACATAGCCCAAAATGAAGCCCAGGGGCTCCAGGCTATACCACTCCCCCAAATATCCCAGGGGCACACCCAGGGGTCAGACTCCCCCACAGAACCAATTGGTTCCTCAGTCTGGTCCTGAAGGTAAGGCAATTATGGTGTAATTCTTCTTCTCTCCTTTATATACAATATGATTGCTGAAGTGGCTCATTCAAAATCACCATACTTCTAGGTTTAGTGTAAATGATGAGAGGAAATACAAATATTAATGAAAGAAAAAGTCAGGAATTAGTTTAATATTTACCAATGATATTTCTCATTCAACTAATTTCTAAACTTATACCCAGACACTCATTTTTGCTGGCATATATTTGCTTCTGTTGCTTTCTCAATAACAAGCATATTTGTTTTATATATATATATATATATATATATATATATATATATATATATATATATATATATACAGATCAATATACAAGTAGGTGCACCTGAATTCACTGTGTAAAACAAACAGTATCCCCCATAGTTCACTTCTTGTGTGTGAGATAGTGCTCATAAAAAGGGACATTTTGTAGTTTAAAACAGAAATAAATAAGAGTTGTGCTTGTATGCTTTTTAAAAGATCAGATATGCTTTTTTTTTATAGATGAGTTCTCTGAAACACAATCAATGATTTAACCCTATGTAGTGTTGTGAGACTGTGTACTCTAGGACCCTTGTGGTTCTAGGCAGACTGCAGAGCGGAACTACTTAACTTGCTGGGAGGTGTTAGGATGTGGTTAATATTGGTTATGATGTGACCCAAGAGCAGTGTATGATCGAATGCTGAGGAATAAAGACGTCTGTTACAGAGCTCTGCGTGTGGTGTTTTTTTTACATGCTCCAGGACTGGGGAGGGCACAGGAAAACACAGACACCTCACCACCATCTCTGAAGAACATTGCTTCACACAAGAAGGCTATACCAGAAGGAAGATAACTCCATCTAAAAACTGGAATAAAGAAGTCTCTAGAACACCTGCTGGCATTGAGGAATTGGAAATGCTTTCCAATGGTAAAATGGTTAGCCTCATATTGCTGCTAAAGGCAGAAGCACTCCTAACTCCAAAAAGGCCCAGCCAGCAACTATGGACTAGATCTTACAGGAGCCCAGGCAACTGAAAGACCTGGTACCTTGGAGCGTCCCTGAGAACCCAAGGGCTGGAGGTGTAACCGTTAGTGGCCTTTACAGCACCAAGAACTGATTGGCACTGAGGGCCCTATTATGAGTTTGGTATTCAGGAGACCGCCAAACTCAAGGTGGCTGCACTCCTGGCGGTCCGACTGCCAGATTACGATGGTGACGGTCAGACCACGAGGGGACCACTGCCACCACTAGGATCACGGATCCCGACGGGTTGGTGGCAGTCAAAGTCACGGTCAAGGACGGCAGCACTAAGTTCAGCACCGCCGTGCTGATCACTACTTCCTTTTCACCAACCTTTTGCTGGTGGGGTCTCCGCCATTAAAAGGCTGGCAGAAAGGCAGTGCTGTTGGAGTCCCCTGCACTTCCCAGGAACTGGACGTGGGCAGTGCAGGAACCCCCCGCCCAACACCCTCACAATGTGGACTGTTTGTTACAGCAGGCAGTGTGCATTCCAAGGGTGCTGGGGGCACCCTCTGTGCAACAGCATTGGCCTCAGCTCCCTGAGGAGCCAAAGCCAATACCGCTACAGTGTTTCCACTGGGCTGACCAGGGGAAACCTCCTAATATGGAGGTTTCACCCAGTCAGCCCGATGGAAACATTGTAATATTGCCGGGAGGAAAGACCTCTAGCTTCGAGGAAGTCTCCTCCCCACAGGTCTGGTGCGCTGACGGTCAGCCTGCCAAACTCGTACTGAGGCCCATAGTCATTTTTCCATCTCCTGAGGACCAGAACAAGATGTTAATGTTACCCTAGGGAGGGCATACCCTCAGCAGGCAAGATATTCAAGTCTGCCTCACTTGAAAGTCAACACCAAAGAGAATAAGTCTTACGCATACGATACAGTGAAGATAAGATTAGAGTTATGTGGAATTTGAATAATTTGCTTTCATGTAATTGTGCAAAAGTTCGGGAACATAATGCGAAATTGTCTGTAATTATATCTGAAATGCAAATCTGTCATTGAATGCTATATTTTATCACTAAATGCACCCTTGCATTGATTTTTGATGCAAGAGCACATTTTGCTCCAAATAGCGCAAAAAACACAAGTGCTGCAGGCAACAGCTGCTCACTTTTTGGCTATTCGTATTGTTCCCATGCGTTCACTACAAATGGCGCATCATTACACGATATTGCATGATAGAGTTATTTCGTGAATTTTATGTAACAAGCATAACACAAAATACCAACATTTTGCTAGTGTTATTTAAATATTGCCTAGGCCTAACCTCATGGAGGAGAAGCAGCCTTTACTAGACTGTCTTTATCATTAAGTGCCTTTATCGCGCAGTCTTTACTATGCATGGGCCTTTGCCACGCATGTCTTTGCTAAGCATAATGGTAAGCATAGGTACACTCATATTTTTGTAATTTAAATGTTTGTTTAATTTATTTTTATTTATGCATATTTGTTTTAATTATTCAAAATAATTTTTAAGGAGTGGGATGTAAGGGATGGGGAAGTGTATTAATGCTTTACTGTTAATTATATTACCTGGAAATGAATATTTTAATTTAAGTTATAACTATTAAGATTAAAATGCATATTTTTTTTAAATATGCCCAATATATTTTTTTAGGGACAGGACGTAAGGAATCTAGGTGTATGGGTGGTTAGTGTATTACTTACTGGGCATTAGTTTGAATATCTTGGTATGAACATTTTAATTTAAGTTTAACTATGAATCTTAAAATGCATTTTAGTTACAAATATGTAAAATAATTATTTTTTTAGGGATGATATGTAATATATCCAAGGGTAGTGGGTGTCAAATGTACTAATACTTGGAAATAAATTAAAATCCCTAAGAAGCAACAATATTATCACATTCGAAAATTTTTAATTAAGTTAAAATGTTTAGAAAAAAATAACTGATTGTAAAATACAAATGTTAAAAAATAATTAAAAAGCACAATCTAAAAAATTCTATTAAAAGAAATATTCTAAAAATGAAAGAAATATTATATTTTTATTAATCATATCTTAATTTTAATTTTATTTTATTTGCATGTATTTAAAAACATTTTAAGATTTAAATGGTAAAAATAAAACTATTTGTTATGGTTTTAATGGATTTTTATAGATCAAGTTATCCTTTTTTATTTTTACTTTTCAGGTTGACTGTTCTACGTCTGCTTCTATGGCTTGTGGAGTGCCATTGTCAAGACCCAAAGCACAGAGGAGCCCCAGACAGGCAAGAGCAATTGAATCTATGTAAAACAACATATTTGTTAACAAATGTATTGAAAGGAAATTGGGAGAGAGGTTGTTAGGTGATATATAAAAGAGTTTGTTTTTAATATATGTTATAACAAGTTTTACATACTAATACCGTTTGTGATCATATCTGTATATTGGGACAATAGTCATTTTTTAAAATTAAAAGGTTTAAAAATATCCAAAAATTATTTTTTAAACCAAAAAGGAAAACAAAAGACAGCTTAATTTGTTTCTTGTCAGTTTTTTTTATTAGGGTAGAATTTGAAGACACTGACTAAGAAGAAAAAAGACAAAATGCTGGGAATTCATTACTTCAATTTTAAAAGGAATACTCTTTTAAAAAAAGGAAAATGGAGATGTTTGGACATTGGTAACAATTCAATAGAGTGATGTCCTGAAACAAAGAATATGGTATTGTGGATTTTGGTTGTGTGTGTGTTTTTTTTAAGAAAACGTTTTTTCTAAAGAATAGTACAGATGTGGAATAAGGTGAATGGAAGAAAGACCAAAATGAAACAATTGTTTGGGTTTTGGATTTTGGATTGTAGTGCACTATGATGGACTGTTGGATTGTTGGAGCCTCAAGTAAGTGGATGCCTACATAATCAATAAGAGATGAAGAAAAAATAGTATCAGGTAGAAACAATGTAATTTAAAAACAAACAAGGAAAAATGGCAATTTAATTTCGGAACATTTTCAAAACAGGAGAGTAGTGCATTAAAGTAAATAGTGCTGTTAGTAATGTAAGATAAAACAATGAGAGAAGTGTTTTAGCCAGTAGTGTTCCAGTGTTTTCTGGAAATTCAAGGATTCAGGCTGCTTGTCAATGATTGTGCATATCTCATTTCCTAAAAACGTTGTTTCTTTTTCAGAATTTCCAGGAAATTCCCATGGAATTGTTAAAGGAGTTATGGCAACCTCTGGTGGCATTGTTTGTTTTTGCACCTCCCTCTTAGCAGGTCGAGCAGCAGTTCCACCATTCAATTGGAAATCGTGGTTTTCTCTTGCAAACCAAACTGTTTAAATGGCGTATCTATGTTTCTTCAAAAGAATTTAGAAGTGGCACCATTTTTTTTTTCATTTTGTAAAAAAGAATCTCATTGAAAAATTGTTATTTACAATTTATCAATATTCAGGAGGTACAAAACACAAAGCAGTGAGTTTCCATAGTTCAAATAAATTGAAGTTTACTGATTCACATATAATCCTCAGCTAAGGATATTTTTGATTTGTTTTCAAATATGCCTGGAAAAATGAAAAAGAAATTGAATTTGGGTGTTTGGATACTGTTTAGTAAATGTATATATGATTTATAATTCAAAGTCAATTATTATTTTTCTAGAATGTTTGTTTGTTGTTTTAGATATTATAACTGGTAAAATATCAGCATATGGTGAGGATTGTTTGCCAGGTAGTAAAGCATAAATTAGTGGTATTTATGTTAGCATATACAGTGTACATTCGGGTGAATGGATGGGGGTTGGCTTAAATGTACCTTCCATCATCCAAATATCACTGCTTTCAAGGGTAACACTGTTATGTAGGGTAGCTAAGATTAGTAAACTTTTTCAGGGTGCTTTTTGTCATTGAGAAATAATGTTTCATGGTTAAAGGATTCTTAATATCACAAAAGGACTGTAAGGTTTTATGTTGTGGATTACCCACCAGATATTGTTATTGTACCATTCTCTCAAGTTTGGAATTGTGGGCATACTACTTGCAACAAGTACAGTGATGGTCTGGGCTACCTCCCTCAATACTGAGTTACAAAGTTCATACTGATATATTGAAAACGTCTAACTCCCTTGCAGAGGCAAAGGGGTTACTCTCAGTTGTCCTTATTACTATATCTCCAAGAGTAACTACTCTGCCTTTGCAGCAGGTTGAGAAGTAGTCTACAAACTTCTGCAGACTCAGTAAGTCTCTCTTTACGATAAATGGATCCATCATACTTGTGAAGGAGATTTCCTCTTTTGGATCTGACATAATGAGCTTGAGGTTGGTTTTCCATATCTTGATTTTCTGAAAAGAAGAAAAAACTGTCATGGTTAGGTTAAACACATTTTTAAATTGTTTTAATAATTCTGCTTCATCCTGCTGAGAGAAAGAAAATGTTAGTTTTATACACACTTGCTTTCTTTCATATTACCTGCATCAGTTACCTTCATCTGCTTGTGTTACTTGTGTACTCAGATCAGTGAACAAAAAGAAAATAAGCCACTTGTCATTTTGTAAACATGCATGTGCTTGTCGAGCCTATAAAATGATTCAGCTTCCCTCATAGGTTTAATTCCTCCTAATTATTAGCCATGCTGCACAGCATCAGTGATTCTGTTCAGAATGACTAAAACCATTTGCAAGCCAATAGGGGCCAAAGGTGAGATCTATTGGCTTTGCCATTGCTTGTTATAAGATGTCATGTGGAGTTCTAAGAGTCCATTCTTGTTTACCTTAGGAGGTGCTTCCATCCTATTTATATTGTTTGTTCTCAGTTGAGAGAGCACTTATTTCGACTTTTCTACTATTTGAACACACAATTTCATAGGTAACGAGGTGAAGTCAGTGGACAAGCATGTGGAAGTAAGTGGCCTATCATTCTTTCAAACTGACCATACTGGTGATTCCAAGATAAGAGTTAATCATTTCTTTATTAATTTACTTAGTGACGTGGATTGCATTTTGTAGGAAATTGTGTTTTAGATTGAGAGGGCTGAAGACTCTTCTTAGGCAATAGCCACAATACTTGTCAAGGTGAACCACAAAAATAAATAAATTAGCTTCTGCTTAACCCTCTAGGAGCTTGGCACAAACGCAAACAGGCGTAATCTAGAGGCACTGTGTAAGTATCTAAGCAGCACACAAACAGCAATAAAGTTAAAACATAACTCAGGAAATATCCCACACCCGTTTTGATTAAAAAAAGCATGTCAATAAACAAAAAGACACCAAAACAAATTAAACCCAATCAGTAGACCCAGAGTTCTAAATGTTTAAACTTTTAAGTGAAAAATAGCATCTAAAATACTAAAGCGCCAACATCGACTATCTGGTCATACAAGAATGAGGCAAAGTCAAAAGTTAAGGCCGACTACAATGGTGCCTGTTTCAAATACATAAGGTGTATGTGGCCGGTCTTGTCTTACCTTTAGACTTTAATTAAGAATAAAAGTCCACGCAAAGGTAAATTTCAGCAGGGCAAGGTGGCCGATGGTGTCTGAAGAGGAGACATCATTGTCAGGGATCCGCTGTATGGAGTCACAGTGAAGATTACTATGTTTGTACTTTTTTGGAAGTCTCCAGTGGGCAAAGCTCCAGGCTGTAGCTAGTGAGAGCTCCACAAGGCTTGGAGTTCCCTCTGAATAGGATTTGTTACTGCAGAGAAGAATGTGGTGGGAGCTTCCACAAAGTAAGGTAGTCCAGTGATGAACATCGGGTCGATCGGTGAGCAGGTAGGTCCTGGTCTCACATAGGTTTTCAGGTCATTTTTTGGTGAAAATGTTCCCAAGTCCCAAGTTTCAGGTTTTGGCTGACAGAGCACCTTTAGCTCCACTTCCAAGGGTTCAGGACTGGTTGGACATCACTTGGGGGTCAATTAGCCCTTGAAGTCGCTCTGCTAGTCCTGGGATCAAGCAGCAAGGAGACCTCAAGCAACAGGGCAGTCTTCTGAGGGTAAAAGGTAAGCTTCAAATCACAGGGCAATCCTCTGGTAGGAGCAGGGCAAATCCCTGGAGCAAAAACCAGGCCTCGAGCAGCACAGCAGTTTACTGCAGTACAGGGAAGTCCTGCTGTGTGTCCTTTGCTGGACAAGGAGTATACTGAAGTGTTGGTCAATGGGTCCAATATTTATACCTGGTGCTGGCCTTTGAAATGGGGGAAACGTCTAGGCTGCCCCCTACATCAAATTCTTCAAACTTCCCTCCTTCCCCTGCCGAGGCTCCAAGTAATCTAGGATGACAAAAGGCTGGGGTCAAGGTCCTTTCTGAGTGTGCTGGAGGTAGCCCAATGAAATGCAAGTGGGGCAGGAGACAACTATGCCCCTCCCATCCTGCCGGATAGCCCATCTTGTCAACACCTAGCCACTCTTTGTCTCACTGTCTAGGAGAAATCCACATAGGCCAGCTGCAACCTATTCACAGTCATGTGACACAGGAAAAAGGCTGCAGACACCAAGTGGTTAGGATAAGGAAATGCCAACTTTCTGAAAGTGCCATTTTCATAATTGTGACTTAAAATACCACTTTACCGTTAAACAGGATTTTAAAGTATAGATCTTCAGATATTTCTACCTGCTGCCAATCAAAAGTTGGTACTTATTTAATGTTATCCTACGGGAGAGGTAGGCCTCCCAAGATTGAAACATGAATGTGGGTGTATTCTACTACCAGGATATGTAAAACTTGAAAAGGCTTGTCCTACCTTTTAAATATAGTGTACCCTGTCTGATGGGCTGCTTAAGCCCTACCTTAGTGGTGCCTTTTATGCATTAAAAACAGAGGTGTAGGCCTGGCCAATATTTTCTGTTGCCAAATTGAATTTGCAGTTCCAAACTGCACACAGGCCTAAGGCATGTTTTAAAGGGCTACTTAAGTAAGTGGCACAATACGAGCTACATGCGTGCTATAGTAGCATGCACTGGGTACATGTAGTAACAATTTACTAGGGACTTATAAGTAAATTAAATGTGCATATCAGGTGTAAGCCAATGTTACCATGTATATAGGAGAGAGCACAAATGCTTTAGCACTGGTTAGCAGTGGTAAAGTGAACAGAATCCTAAACCAACAAAAACGAATTTCAGCAAACAGGACAGGAGAAGGCAAAACATTTGGGAAAAGGCCAAGCCAAAGGCTGTCAGGTCTAACACATGTCCTTTGGGAAAAAGTGTAGAAATTAAGACAAGTAGTACATTTTTTATTCACTGTAGGTTACACAATGTTCTGTGATGTAAATTGGATTTGATATTTTTCAGCCATACTTTAATTTGTATAGGGAATTCCTGGTAGGGGACATCCTGGGAACCATGCACTCAACACGATCTTGAACTGCTTCTAATGTCTTATTTTCACAAATGTCTGCGACCTGTTCATTTTCTTTGGTGGCAGACAACCAAAGGTCCAATACAGCAGCCAACCGACATGGAAAATGCAAGGAACCTGGATTTTTTAGGCATAGGCATGATATTTGCAGGGCATTCTGTAAAATCTGAGGAAACGTGATATTTTTCATAATAGTTGTGATAATTACAGGACATTATCAGTAAGAAAACATAGTAGGTTCAAAGTAAGCCACACTACCTTAGATTCTTTTGTGTCTCTAGTTTTCAGAAAACCCAGGTGGTAGAGTTTCAGCCATCTCTGGGCTCAAATACTGCAGCAATACCCCATGGGCAGTGAGAGGAATTTGAGCAATTTTTGGCATAGTTGCGACATTTGAAAGGTGTTCTGGGTAGGAAACATAGTGGGATCAACACAAGCCACATCACACAGTAGTACCCAGTTCTAGCTTTCAAAAAAGTCTGGAGTTGGTAGATTTTCTGGGGTGCCTGCTAACCCCAGGTCTAAATACCTCAGATACCCACGTCCTCAGAATGAATGAAATTGGAAGAAGAGATGTTGATGTTTTTACCTTGTATTCTGGTGCCTTTCCTGTCTCATGCAAGAGGTCCACTGACACAAGAGTTTACAATTTTGATGGGTTGATGTGTGGAAACACTATATGGTAGGTCTGTCTTTGAGCCCAGCAGATTCCAGGAATTTCCCCTGACAGAAATGCATGGAAATTCAATCATTTTACCCAAAGTTTGATGCTTACATGGCATTCTGGATAGGAAGAAATAGCAGGATTTATGCAAGCCAGACCATCCAGAACTCCAGTGGGTATCCAGTTTTGAAAATGTCTTGGAATGGTATATTACCCTGTGAGCCTGTCAACCATGGGCCAAAATACGGCAAATACCCACATTCGAAAAATCAGTGTTGTTCAAATCAAAAATCTTGATTTTGTTATAGTGTGTTTCAGGGACTTTCTTGTCCACTGTGAGAAGCCCACTCGGGTTCCACCTTCATTGGAAGAAATGTGGGGACATAGAAGACTAGAGTCTTTATTATTATCTATTGCATTTCTCAGCACTTTTGGATTCCAAATAGGAACTAATTTTATCAACCACCTCTGAATCACAGGGTCTTATGGTTAACCGCAAAATAAGAGTGGTCCAAATCATCACTATTCCTAAACTCAGATACTTGTCCACATGTACAAAAGTGCATAGCTTTTATTTATACCCTTTTTCATTCATTATATGTTACATTATAATTTGATGCACAGTCTAACGCTGTGAAAAAGTTACAGCTGACTTGATTGCTCTGGGTGTCATGTGTTGATGGACCTCTGAGTCTGACTGATATATTGGTACCTTTTGTAGGTTGAACAACAGGGCAGAAAATTACAACTGAAAACATTGTCATCATTAATCTGTTGTATTCTATTTATATGCATTTTTTATTTTAACAATTAATGTATATAAGAATACCATGAGTGATCATAAAACCCCTTATCAGAATTCAGAATGTTCTCTATATTTCAGCAATCGATAACTTTTTGAATCTACCCTTATTTCTCACCCCTCAAAGTGCAAGTAGATAATAATGAAAAATAAGAAAAACTGACATCTGAAAAAGCAGTGGTGAAAAAAAGATAGTTCTGCAACTTTGCCTTTTGCTGAAAGCTAGGAAGAATGCAAACTTAGCACACCAAACCCTTTGTTGGTCCCTCTTTAAAAAAAATACACACCGTTTTTTGCACATCCCAGTTTAAATGATGACATACTTTGTCTATGTTCTCAATCGATTTCAGTCCATACTGGGGCAAACCACAAACCTTGGATGTGCCCTTATAATCTCCAACATGAGGCTTTTGCATGACCTGTCCCAAATATTTAAAAAAGGACTCAGCACTATTGGGTGGGTGAACAGGAGGAGTGGGGTGAGGTGGGGGGAATCCGTAGCAGACAATTGGTTAAGAAAGTTATGTAGGTATACGTATGTACATATTTCTACGGTACATGTATAGAGAACGTACCCTCACATACTGTACACATGGATATAACAAATGGCACATACCTATTTAATGGCACTCCGAGTTCAAGTGGAGTTTGGGCGTGCAGTAAAATTCTTATCTCTTGTGTTCACTGTTACCGCTTAGTTTTAAACTGCTGTCTAGGAGGTAACTTTATTATCTCACTTCAATCTCTCCCATAAAAGCGAGACTTAATTTTCTCAGCATGAGAACAGATCAATAAAACCTAGGACATACACAATAGATCAGACAACTAACATCGAGATCAAAGATGGTAAATATATGCTGTAAAGAGTGGCATAGATCAAACGTTCGGTAGAAATGTATATTTTTAAACAACCACAAGAAATATGCCCTTTGAATAGGTTAGTTATTTGTCTGTTCTTGCTGTTCCTGTGTGTTCTTTCTAAGAGTGGCGATGCTGAATTTTCATGTTGTCATTGGCAGTTAAACTGCAAGACTGAGCGGTTCTAAATTGTTATTTTTCTTATTTAGAAAATATACCACATGTATTGTTACTATAAAAGCTAAAAGATGAGCATGCTTCCTAAAGGACTCCTCTAGTAGTTGAAATTGAGGGGGTGGAAGGCGGGTGTGTTTGTCTAATTAAATACAGCAGGGTTTAAAGAGGTCAAGTTGTTAAAGTGTGTTGGAATTTTGCCATTACACGGGGATTATTAGTGCAACAGGATATTTTCATGTCTGCAAGTGAGCACTTGTAGAAATTTATTTTTGGTTTGGTTAATGGTTAGTGAGGCTTTGAAAGTGCTCCTCGAAAGAATACACAGTTGTGTCAGGTAAGCAGCACTGGCCAGGGCCACGACTTCCACAATGTCCAACACGCACTATGGCATCACTTACTTTTAACACTCTAATGAAGTCTGCTTTCACTATTCATTTGTTTCCATCAAGTAAAAAATAAACTTGCTGCACTTATCTCCAAAACTCTGTATTTTAATACTTTTAAAGAACAGTATTATTCCAGCACTCGGTTTGTAAAGTGATTAACCATATTAGAGCAAACACAAAGAAATACAGTAACTTTTGTTAGAAGTTGAGAATCTATAAAAGTGAGTATAATTTTGAGGTAGTGAATCATAAAGTGGACCTGCTTCCAGAAGACAGGGGTTACAGGTCAAGAACACATATTTACATTGTTCTCGTTTGACCCAGATTTGTTCCTAATCTGAGGCACGTTTAGCTTAATTGTCTGTAATCATTTAGCGAATTAAGACATTGAAACATTAAGGTCCGTATTTATACTTTTTGGCGCACAACTGCGCCAACGCAGTTGTGCGTCAAAAAATTTCACGCCGGCTAACGCCATTCCAAAGCGCCATGCGGGTGCCTTATTTATGGAATGACGTTAGCTGGCTGACCTGCCTGGTGTGCGTAAAAAAAAATGACTTACAACAGGCAGCACCGGCGTAGGGGAAAATGGATCTTGGGCGCCAAAAAATGGGGCAAGTCAGGCTGAGGCAAAATTTTCGCCTCAACCCGATTAGCGCCATTTTCTTTGACTCCCAACCCCCATTGAAATGACTCCTGTCTTAGCAAAGACAGGAGTCATGCCCCCTTGCCCAATCGCCATGCCCAGGGAATTTATGTCTCCTGGGCATGGTCATTGGGCATAGTGGCATGTAGGGGGGCACAAATCAGGCCCCCCATGCCACAATTTTTTTTTAAAAAAAATACTTACCTGAACTTACCTTAAGTTCCCTGGGATGGGTCCCTCCATCCTTGGGCGTCCTCCTGGGGTGGGCAAGGGTGGCAGGGGGTGTCCCTGGGGGCATGGGAGGGCACCTCTGCGCTCCTTCCGAGCCCACAGGTCCCTTAACGCCTGCCCTGACCAGGCGTTAAAAAATGACGCTAAAGCGGCTGGATGTCATTTTTTTTTACCCTCCCACTCCCGGGCGTAATTTTTGCCCGGGAGTGTAAATACGGCGCACATGCCTCGGAGTCATTTTTTAGAAGGGAACGCCTACCTTGCATATCATTAACGCAAGGAAGGTGTCCACGCTAAAAAATGACGCAAACTCCAAGATCTTTGGCGCTAGACGGGTCTAACGGCAAAGTATAATTATGGAGTTAGCTTTGCGTCGGATTTGCGTAAAAAAAAACGATGCAATTCTGGCGCAAACAGAGTATAAATATGCCCCCAAGTTTTTGTGCTTCTTTAGGGGTAACATGCATAAATAAATGTAATGTGTAAACATACGAATGACGTTTAAATATATGCTTGACGTGTTGCATAATTCTTTTTTCCAATGGAAGAAAGGTGTACACGTAGCAAATGGCTGTCATTGTGAAATCCTACTGTGCATTTTTATGAATGTCGGTAAAGTCTGACCAATCAACAAAAAGTAAAGGGGCCCGATTTAAAAAGGTAAATGTACAGTTACTTCTACAACTAGGTGTAATTTACCACTTTTTTGCTGTTTACCATTTTGGCGTCAGTTACACTAGGGTGTAGACTTGCATGCCGCATCCCGTCAAAAGAGGACCTTACCTTGAGCACCCTACAACATACATTATGAGTAGTAATCTCTTATCTGTTGGTGTAGATCTCTGCCACTGTGGTAGCGGTCTCCCTACTGGGAAGTATATAGACATTTAAAGAAATGTATTTATTTTAAATCATTAAAAATATTTTGAAACCGCCACCTGCTGTCAATAAATTTAAAATATCAATTGTTATGTGAAAGTAATTAAATAGATATATGTAACACATAAAAATAAATGTGTAATAAATAATAAAACCGTTTAAATATATGAATTTAATTTATGAGTATTAATTTCACAGCAATAATTCAGAAAACGACTTGTCATTATTATTTTATTTCAGCGCAGCCTGGTGACCAGCTCCTTGTCTTCTCCAAACTAAAGGACCTGCTCCACAGCATGCTACACATGGTCCCATGTGTGGCCCTGGTCACACGACGGATCCAGACTTGCAGCTCCTCAGGGATGGCACTGAACACTTCCGCCATCCAGGGTAGCTTTGTCTTCCTTGTTTACTGATCTTGGTAGTGGATCTCGTGGTAACCACTTTAATTATTGCGGTATCTCCCAAACACGTGGAAGTAGCAGCAACTTTGGGCATGGCTGAGTATTTAAGCTATGATAAAGCCTGCCATCGTTGAATGTCTTCAGAGATTTCTGAAGGAAGGATCTTCCATGTCAGTTTCTGCCTCCCTGGACATCGGTGATGACATCTTCTACTGGCACAAGTACTCGGCAGCTTAAATGTTCGAAAAACATAAAGACAAGAAGCAAAAACAGTTCAAAGGAAAGTGGCACAGCACATGTGCACAACCAGAACTTACCTCACCATGAATAACGCACAGCCTCTAACATACATGATGGAATGTGCATGAATATGGTTTTTAAGATTTTAGACCATTGGACAAAACTTGTGGAACTTAATCTAAGGCAAAACCTTCTTTAAATGCATGAAGCAATGCACAGGACCTATGTGAGTATATAAAACAGGTAGGATTGAGTGATTTAGTGACAGAAAAGGAAATCATGCCAAAGTTAATACGATTTTTGTGTTGCAGATGACTGTATCAGTACTCAATAAAACTCCACATTCCTTTTATGATACTCTACTGTTCTTTAATTTGAAAGCAGGTATGACATAATCTGGTTTAAAGTCTTTATATTAATTAATTAGTATCTAAGTATGAAGATGTTTTAACAAGTATTTTCTATTACACAATCAGATCATTCTTACAGGAGAACAGACTGGAAGTTCCAAACCAAGTCCTGAAAACAGCTGTAGCCATGTCTCTTTGTTTTTAATTGCCTTCCCACCTGTGAGATTTTGGGGTGTACTATACAGTGTTACTGGGTATCCCTACCATGCAGTACACTCACAAATATTGTTTGGGTCTAGCCAGGTATGTTTATTCAACTTTAAGCTCAACCCTGGGCAGCTATGGGTGTAAGCAGTAAGGCTTAACGATCAAAGTGTAAAGCATTTAACAACATTAAACAAGATAAGAAAGTCACACAGCACAAAAGAAGTATGACTCGAGGTTAGAAAAACAAATTCGATTTTTATGTAACTTTACAGACCTTTATCATAATAATCCATCAGAGGTTTCCTGAGATAAAGCTTTTTAAAGGAAAAAAAAATAACTTTAACATCAACCGTAAACAAGCATTTGTCAACAAAAGCTTTGGAAACTTTTCAGAAGTTTGGATAAGTTAGTTCGACAACTCTGAGGCCAAGCTGTGAGACCATGTCTGACAGGACAGAGGTCCTGGGTGCTAAAAGAGGATATCTTGGGCAGTTACCTGGTCACCATAGAATTCTTAGAGCATGATCCAAATTTACAGGATGACCACCAAAGACAACAATGAAGTGGTCCTGATGCTGAGGGATGCAGGTTCAAAGATGCTCATGGATGCTCCGGGTGCTGTGCACTCCACAGGGGTGAAGTCTGGTCGAGTCCTAGGTCCACTGGTGAGTAGGGCCGACTCTGGCCACAGAGTTCAGAGTCCCACGAAGTTCTCTTCGCAGGGTTCCAAGGGCTGCTAACGAGGAACTTTGCTCTTTTGCAACACAGTGGTCAAGGTGCAAATCTTTGGTGGAGGCTGTTGTCCCTTTTGGGTGATGAATTCAGTCACAACCACAACTCAAGAGTCTAGTAGACATGAGTACACCTTTTGGCTGTCTCAGAATTGTCCTTGGGGGTGTCCGGCACCCTGTAGAGGCCAGACCTCTCCGGTGGCCAGCAGATACGTGATATGGGCTGCTGCATCATTAATGTCCCCATTGATGGTCTTGGGGCCAGCCAACTGACCCTTGGAATCTCTGCTTCATTCTGGGGGTCAGCTTTTCCAAGAGCTAGGCACGCAGAACACTGTCCAAATTCTACAAGCCCAAAGTGCAGCAGGAGCAGTTGCTCTGGCATCACAGTCTCTCTGTGCATTTCGATGGGTGTAGAGTGGTCTTCCTCTCACCATCTTTCAAGATTCACCAGATACTGATGGTCAACGTGCCAGGGGTGTCATATTTACCCCTGAAAAGTGCCTGAGGGGACAGCATGGTCACTAGCTAACGGGCTACTGGGTGCCCTCCTAGCTAGTGATGAAGTTCCTGCGATGTGTGGCACCTGGCATGCCACACTGCCACATTTTTGCCCCCTTCAGATGGCACAACCCTTCCTTGATCCTGAGGAGCAAGGTACCCCAACCTAGAGGTGCGGCTACCTGGGGACAACATGCCTACGGTAAAACCCTTATGGGGTAAGTTCTCGCTTCCTGTGCACTGTCTCCACACTGCCTACAGGCACAAAAGACATCCTGCTTAGGGGCGTTGGGCCAGGGAGCCCATCAAAGACAGCTTCCCCTTTGGAGCACACCTCTGGCTGATCCCAGGAGTGGTCATCCTGGAGGAGGAGGTGACACCTTGCTGCTGCAGGGCTGGCTTTCTCTCTGGACTGGTAGTCATTCACACATCTCCGTAGGGGGTCAGAAAATTGTTTGTGTCTGAGTGCCTTTGTGAGGTGACTGGGTGAGCAGAAAACAGAGGTTTCTAAAAGTGACCAACTATCAATAGTGGCATTAATTTCGACCTGAACATCAGGTTGCATTTAATGTCATGATTAATTTGATATCTCACATGACCAGTTTGGTAGTCCCAGTCAACAGTTAGCTGGGTGGGGAGGTCTCCCAGTAACCATATGTTAGCCAATATAGCTACTAACTTTTACCCGCAGCAAAACAACAAAGTGGAAGTGTTGCTTGCAAGACATACATATGTATCACTTAACAAAAGTACAGCTCCCTGCCCTAGGGTTGCATAGGCTTTCCATAGGGGATACATATATAATATAAAGGGGCAGTGTTGCTTTGCCATTAATTTAAATGGCAAAGTCACATTGATGGTGAACGCACCATCCTTCTAGTCTGCATTGGCAGGCTGGGAGTCATTTTGTACCTTGTCACTTGAAGGGTGGCACAAGAAGTACTGCAGCCCTGAGTGACATTCTGCCTTACATCCTCTGGATACCCTGGTGTTCTGCTTTTGCTTAAACTAAAATGAAATTATGCCATAGAATGCAGCACTCTTAGGGGCATATTTAAGAGCTCCTCCGGAGCATCATTTTTCGTGACGGTCTGGTGGTACAATGCCCTGCGCTGTATTAACACAGTGGTGTTAAGCCACTTTTGTGGCTTCACGCCAACTTGTTCATACGGCCCCTTCACACACATCCCTTTGCGTGGAAGGGGTGTGTAATGGGTGTTGCTGTGTGCATGCCACAGCAACACCCAGTGCATTTTGATGCTGCCTTAGATTTATGAGTTTTCATAAACCTGAAGCAGCACCAAAGTCTAAAAGGCGCAACAAAGAGGAATACGTTTATTCCTCCTCGTTTTTTTCTTTTTCTATGCGTGCTGCATTCTGCAGCACACATAGAAATAGCAAAATGTCAGAAATGATTGTTTATGTGTGGGAAGGTGTCCCTTGCTGCACATAAACAATCATTTCAAAATTATGCTTTGGCAGTTCTGTGTGTGCACACACAGAAGTGCCAAAACCCCATTAGTTAATGTTTATGTGCAGGAAGGGGCACCTTCCCGCACATAAACAATCACACCGCTCAATGCAAACATCCTTGCATGGTGGTGCAAGGATGCCTGCATTGGCGCTAGGCAGCTCAGTTTAGTGCAAGCTCAGTGGACAACACAGGAGTGCTCTGTATTCAATTAAATACGGCACATCCCTGCTTTGTGAAAATGACGGAGTGCAGAACTGCCAATTTTGGTGCAGCATCGCGCTCCGTCATATTGTTTAAAATATGGGCATTAGTCTGAGTAATGAATTTCTTAAGACACTTCCCAGATATAAAAAGAAGCACACAAATATATGAAAATGAGCATTTAACTGAAATGAAATAATACTTGTGTATGTTCAAGAATAATCACAGCAGTTAAGCATTTAACACTCATGGAAGGAAACGTGCAATGCACCAACAAAGCATTAACATGTATAAGCTAAATAATTAATAGTTAAAATGCATTACCATTGGGACCAAATCCATCATCCTTGCCAGTGCAGACCGGAGGAACCCTCAAAACAGGCAAGGCAGGAGACCTTCCCCAAATGGGATTTCATGAGCAGTGCGTCCACTCAGCAGGTGAGTTCCTGAACTGGCCAGGCCCCAATGTGCATTCCTGAGACCAAGCTGTACCTTTTCTCTGATGAAAACATTCTCAGGCTGGTATACTCTCATCGAATTCCCAAAATATGTTCTAGCACTTATGACCAGTGTGGAAAACAAGCTTTGTGTGGAAAAACCCTGTGCTGCTGTGGTGGCAACAAAAGCAGAGCACCAAATGGAGTCAATGGTCAAGATGGAGTCGGTGGTCAGATACACTTAGCATTACACTTCACCCTTTGACCAGTGACTCTGATAGCATACTGGTTTAAAGGTAACCCTTCGGGGTCTAAACATAGTCATTAGATTAGGTATGCATTGTACATAGCAGCATAGCATTTTTATAATACAAATTACTATTAGTATTCCACCTAGGATAGAACAAAGCTGACTACAATCAGGCAGTCAATAAAGAATTTGACCAAAATCAGGCAGCCAGTAAAGTAACCAGTCCCACCACCTTTATCTACATCTTGCTTCACTTCCTTCACCAATTCATCAATATCTTCAGTCTGAGATTGGATAGATTTTTAATGACCACATATTCCCTCAAATTCTGAGCAGCAATTATCATGCTTCAATAGCGACCCTGTTTTGCAAAGCAGCTTTTCTAGTGCCTCAAATATCTAGTAATAATTCTGCCAAAGCAATAGAGGTATTAATAATATTTGTAACCATCACACATGCTAGTTGATTAATAACTTGAGTATTTTGAACAGTTAATCCTGGAACTGCTACCACAGAAAGACGTAAGCTTACATATTCTGACCTAGATAATAACTGAACTTCAGAATCAGAGTCCTAACTTAGTTGACCTGTTGCCCTTGTGTTTTGAGTATGTAATACAGTATGTAATGGAAACATTATGAGTCCTAGCCACGTGAAAGCACACAGTCCTCCAGTTATATTTGCAGGAATGTAAGTATATATGATATTTCCACAAGAAAAAATCCATCCTACTGGTAACTTGATGTGTTGAATGTGACTAGCATCAGGCACTAACCTCTTGCAAGACATGCTATTATTTACATGTTTACACATTTTATCTTTTATCACTTCTTCATTGGCATAGTACTCGTTCCAGGCACTAACCTCTTGCAAGACATGCTATTATTTACATGTTTACACATTTTATCTTTTATCACTTCTTCATTGGTATAGTACTCGTTCCATTGGGACCTCTTGGGGAGACCCCGTTGTTGCTTTGAGGCACATTTGAGCACACCAATTTTGTAAGAGTTGCATGTTAGGTTGTAGCATACATCACCGGCAGTAACATTGTAAGTGATCACCTGTGTCAGGTTGTCCCATTTTTCCTTTATTGTTTCTTGGCAAAACTGACAGTATTCATAAGGTGTAAAATGAGTCAGCAGTTCACTTTCTTCCTCCGCTCCATCAGCATTGGTGCCATCGAAAAGTTGCAGCAGAGCACTGGCGGGATTTGGGATCACCACCAGGCAAGTGGAAATTATATCAACTGTGTTTTTCATAATTGTCATGCACAAATCTGACCCGTTCAGCACAGTTTGTGCTACATAGGTCCAGAAGTTGTTGGGTTGATGCAGCAGAGGTGTCAATCAGCACTGTCGGTCAGTCACTTTGGAGCTGAGGGCTTTCGGCCCCTCCCTACCCCACTCAGATCCAGACAAACACGCTCCATTCAGAACAGCTAGCACAAAGACACCTCGTAGTATGATCTGTAAAAGAGATAAGTATGATTATTCTCGCAAATAACATCAGCTGGTACATATTTCCATTTCTCGTGTCCTGGTTTCATGACTAACAGAATGTTGTCTTTTCACTTTGCTATGATTTCTGCTAGTTCAGGGGGATGATTTGGGGATTCTACCTACACTTAGAACTGGGATTTTTGTCAGTTAAGCCAAATCCTCCATCCCCACGCACTGTGAAAAAGGCTGGGGCAGGCCCTTTGGTGACTACTCCTCCATACACTGGAAAAATCACAATTTTACCAATTCTCTCTCCAGGTTGTATTATCAAATCAGTGTCCCTACTGTTGAATAAAATTGTTTTGATTTTTCATTAGTAAACTGTATTGATCATTCCCCCCAAGACCTGAATAGCTGTGCCAGCCCAGATTGAGGAGCAATCAACCTGAAATGCTCTGAGGGAATCTGTATCCCAGCACTTGTTTCAATTAGTACAATATCTCTTGGTTTCAGTCTGTACATTTTCAAAGCATGCAAATCAAGACCTGCAGATTCTGGTGTTGCTCAGTACAGAGCTAAAGCTCCTTTCTTTCTCTCCCAATACATTATGGTATTGGTTGCTACATGAGGTTGTATCTGTAAAGCTCGGGTCAACAGTTGTATTAAAGGAGTTTCTGGATTTTTCAAAGGTCTGTTTTTCATAATCAGAAGGGCTTTATTTAGATGATCTCTCCAAATTCTCCACATACTGTCATCCAACTTGTACAGTTGTGCTTCCAGCAAGCCATTCATTCTCAATCAATCTTGCAGCTTGTGGGTAATACAGAATATGATAAATCTACTCTATAGTGTGTTGTGAACAGTAGTCTTGCACCAACTTAACTTTTAAATGTGACCCATTGTCACTCTGTACTTGGAGTGGAACTCGATAGTACAACCTCAACAAGTTTAGTATTTTGATAGTATTTAACTGAGTAGCACATTTGCATGAAAATGCAATCAGATAGCCAGAATAAGTATCCACCACTGTGCACGCGTTTTGACACCCGCGACTATTCATTAGTGACCCAATGTAATCAGTCTGTCTGTCATATTTTCCCTGGCAACATTCCTCTGCCCAACTACCTCTGACAGTTTGTGGGACAGATTTCTGTTGAGTGTGTTGACAAATAGGACATTGCATGATCACAGTTTTGATCAAGTCCAGGTGAATGTGCATCCCTCTAATCTCTGCCCAGCTGTTACTGGCCTTCTCTCACAGGTGTCCACATTTTTGATGCACCCACTTAGCCATCCCCACCAAGTCAGAATCCTGTGTTGCCACTTCTGTCTCTGAGATTTTGGCTTTGTCGTCTGCCAGGGAATTAAACCATCGTTCTAGTGAGTTGGTGGGACAGTGGGCAACTACATGATATATAGTGATGGTACTCTGTGCTAACATTTCCCAAATTTCCTGCAACAACTCTTTGCCCCACACCTCCTTGGAATGTGTTTCCCAGTTGTGTGCATACCACGTGGGAAGACAAGCGGCAACCTAATTATTTAAGTTAATTCTTGCTTCAGAGCGTGATATACAGCAAACAATTCTCCATATTAAGTGCTCTTCTCTTCTCAGTTGGTAGAAAGCAGATTCTTGGTTACAGGATTATATGACACTGCCTTCCAATGCCTTTTGCCCCCAAATACTTTGCTGAACCATCAGTGAACCATACTTGCTTCCTATCCTCAGGGGACAAGGACTCAAATGGCTCACCCCACCTCACTGGTGACTCTTTTACCTCTGGCACCTTCTGTAACACCTCTTCATCCTGAATGGGACCTGTGCCACCTTTTCATGCAGGGTCGCAGTTCCTGCTGGTCCCCCTTGGACCCTGTCCTATATGTACGATTTCCACTTAATGATACTTCCTTCTTGTGCATGTCCTTTTTGGTGAGTTTTGGGGAACTCTTCACCCACTGCATTATTGGGATCTCAGGTCTCAGAATCACATTATGCCCTATTGTCATCTGTGCAGGATCCACCAGAGCCCAATAGCACACCAGTAAATGCTTTTCAAATGGAGTTTACAGCTCACCAGCGTCTGGTAACGTTTAATTCCAGAAACCTAGGGGCACCCTTTGTCATCTCTGTTTTTGCCACATACACCAGTTTGCGCATTGCCCCTGAACTGTCAAATGTAACTCAATTTCTCCCTCCTGTACTGTTCACAAGTCTAAAGCCTGTTGAATCACCTCCTTTGCCAATTCAAATGCACACAGCTGCTGGCCTTCCCATTCAAACTCATGTTTCTTTTGAGCCACCTTGTCCAAAGGGGCCAAAATCAAACTCAAGTGAGGGATATGTTGTCTCTAAAACCAAAGAATGTAATGAATCACTGAGTCTCCTGCTTATTGCTGGGTGTGGCAAATTCTAGTATTGTTTGTCTTACCTGCAGCAACACCTTGCTATGTCTTAATTCCACTGAATTCCTAGAAACTTCACATTTTGAGAGGGTCTTTGCATCTTGTCTCGATTTATCATCCACCCTTTGCTTTGCAAATGCTCCACAACCCTGTCTAACTGAGTCTGCGCCTGTTCTTGTGTTTCTCCCTGAATCATCACATCATCGATATGAGACAGCTGCAACCCTGGAATGGCAGGTACTTCATCCTGGTGTTCTGCCACCAGCCGGTGACAGATGGTGGGGCTGTGTACATTCCCCATAGGTAATTTTAACATTTTAAATTGTCTTCCAACCCATGAGAAAACAAATTGCTCCTGATTCTAGGGGCCATTGGTATAGAAAAAAAAGCATTGGAAATATCAATTGTCGCATACCAGGTCTCTTTGTGTTTTTGTATCCTTTCAATCAAATTGATGATGTCAGGGACCACGGCAGTCAAAGGCGGTGAATATTTGTTTAATTCTCAACAATTGACCGTCATTCTATAGCTCCCATCTGGTTTGGCTCAGGCAATAAAGGCTTAATCCATACAGTGGTTACTAGGGCCACCACATCTGCCTCTATCAAATCCTATATGGTCTTACTTATCTCCTCATGCCCTTCTGGGATTCGGTGCTGTTTCAAATGAACAACCTTGGTTGCTGGGGCACTTTCACTGGGGTATCTTCAGATGACCGACCATCACTGCTGCCTCTGAAATGTATCTCTTTGATCCAAATTGATAACACCCATCCTCCAAATATAACGTCATTCCCTTCAGAATGTCAATTCCTAGAATGAAGTCTAAGAGGGGCACTACCAAAACAGTGTATTCTCTTTTTGGTGATCTCCCTACTTTCATTTGAACATTAGTTTGCACAGTGGGTGTTTTGTTTCCACCCAACCATGTGATGGTGTAGTGCTGACCTGTAAACTTTATCAGAATTCCATATATTACAGAGGCCTCAGCTCTGGTGTCCACCAAGGCCCAAACCTTTTGAACATTTCTTTTTTTTCCAGTGCATTTCTAAATCAACTCTGGGTCTATTAACCTTGCAAGCCTATCCCTTTACCAGAGTTTGGCATATTTCCTAATGTGATTTAAACCTGTTGACTTTTGTCCAAGTCAATTTTGGATATGTGTTCTCATATCGGAAAGGAGATTCCTCGCCTTCCCTTTTTTCCTTAGTCAACCAATCAGTATTCAAATCTTCCTCCTCCTTCACCCTTGAGGAAACATTTTTCTCCCTCTCCTTTCCTTCCTCTGACACCTCGGATCTGCCCCGACTAATCTGTTTGTTATCCTGCTTATTCACCTTCCTGCTCCCCTCCTTTCTGTCCAGCCCTCACTTATGGTACATCTCCCACATATTCTTGGTATTTATCCTATTTATCTTTTCTTATTCAACACCATACTTCAACAATGCCATAAACATATCTCTCCTAGATATTCTGTTATTGTATGTACAGCCCTCAGACCTTGAGGCTCTCTCAGGTTTCATCCATTTTCCCAGCTCTCCCAAATCCTGGAGAGCCTTCAGTACATCCTTTAAAGGTTACCTGTTTAATTGATTAATAAGGTCATCATCACATGTTTTTAGGGTTGGGGAGGCAAAATAATTATTTTGTTTCGCACTGACGCTGTCAGCGGTCTATCCAGCAAACAGGGAGCATCACCCAGAAAAATGGCAGTTTTCATACACTCTGCCTGATTCTCTGCATTGCATCTCTTAATGTATACCAGGGCTTATTGTTTTGTGGCCATTCTGACTCTGTTGGATACTTATGGTTGGACCCTATAAATGCTAACTACAGTAGGGTGATCTGTTGGTTGCCCTGATAACTGCTAAACTGCTCCTGTACAGTTGGATTAGCGCAAAGTATACAAATCTTCTGTGCGTCTCCCACATCTAACATCACTCCACAAGCTCCTATGTCAAATAATCACACCGTCCATGTAAGCAATGATTCCCCAGGTTTTTGCAAAAATCTGTCTATTATATTATTAATCTCCTGTTGGGTGTAATCTTCCAGGGAGTCCATCGCGGCCTCCCCATTAGGGTACTGTGGACCTGTTTGTATCTTATGTCTATGTATGGGCTGTGCACAAATCACTTTCTGCTCTTCAGGCTCACCCTGACCCCCACTGTTTTGAAAAAACTCTTCAGTGGAGTCAGAAAAATCAGAAGAATCCTAAATATTTGCATCCCATTTGTCCGGGTTCCAATCTAGTCCTGCTTTAGCAATAACTAAATGAACCTTCTTTTTGTTAACCCTTCCCCGACGCTTCTTCTATTTATATTGAGCAACATGCACTGCGGCACGTTCAGCTACAGTCTGGTAAGTATCAACTTTATCCTGCAACAATTTATCCTTACATAACTTTGTGGAAGTATTTTTGGCATCCACTAGCTGCCTTTCTAGTCGTTCACGTTCTTGTTCTAACTGAACACATTTCTCATGCATTTTCTGATAGCCACATAAAGGATCAGCCCTTCTGCCTAAGATAGATAATTATCTTCCTTTCTCTACTATCACTTTTTGCAAACAGGTTAATACTTTTGATGCTTCAGTATCTGTCATACATGCTTCCCAATTCTTACTAAATCTGGCATCACAAGCCCACTCATTCACAAGTACATCATAAGGAGCTTTTTCATACCCTGGTATTTTACTTGGTATCTGGGAAATTGCCTTTGTTTTTTTGACAAACATTTCTCACTTTTAAATCTTGTTCTTCATATCCTGCAAGTGACGCCAAATTGTTCTACTTTTGCTGAAACTAAGAGGAAACAATGCCAAAGAATGCAGTACTCTTAGTCTGAATAATGAATTTATTAATGCACTTCCCAGATATCAAATAAAATTACACAAATATATGAAAATTATCATTTACCTCAAATAAAATAATATATGTGTATGTTTAAGAATAATCACAGCAGTTACGCTTTTAGCCTTATGGAAAGAAATGTGCAGTGCATCATCAAAGCATTAAGATGCATAAACTAAATAATGGAAAGTTAAAATGCATCACCAAAGTGGCCAAATCCATCATTTTTGCCAGTGCAGACTGGAGGAGCCCTCAAAATATCAAAGACAGGAGTCATTCTCCAAATGGGATTTCCAAAGCAGTGTGCCTACTCCGCAGATGAGTTCCTGTCTTGGCACCATGTTTCTCCATCTTTTATATCTTAAACAAGCTAGGAGAGCATTCTACAATACCCACTCCTTTATTATGAAATCAAACGCTGGCGGCACTTGGTCTGTGTTGAAATTACACAAAAAAATTGGCCAGGCCCCAAAGGGCATTCCTGAGACAGAGCTATACCTTTCCCTGATGAAAACATTTTCAGGCTGGTATACTCTAATCGCATCTACATCCTCATAATATGTTCCAGCACATTATGACCCTGCTCTTGTGAAATTAATTTTGCACAGAAAAACATAAAACATGGTAAACTTCACTGTGAAATGTATAGCATACCCACAATTGCTATATTACAATTGTTATAAAAGTCCATATAACAACCAAGCATTGGCAAAGTCAGTAGGTCTTACCTTGTCATGCTAGTGTGATGTTTTAGTATTTATTTTCACTACTAACATACGCAACAAAAAAGAAGAAAAGGAACAAAAAAAACATGTTGCCAGCTAGCCATGCCAGTAATTTGATTGCAATAAAAATGCAAGATATACATTTAATATATTTATGATTGTTTTCTAGCAGGTAAGTATACTTAAAACAGGTATAGAAATTATTTTTTTACTTTTAATACATATTGCAGAAAAATATGAGTCTTGCTGGGACAAAGAAAATGTGCTATTGGCTTTAATTAATCTAAACTGAACACATAGTTTAATCACCTAATTATCTACAAAACGCAAAAAAAGACAAAACAATTAGAAAACAGCATTTCCAAAGTAAAGCAGTGGTCCACTATCCCTGGCAATAAAGTGCACTTCTTTTTGGTTGGATCCGTACACATGTTTAGGAAAAGATGTTGTCACTTATAGTGCAAAAGAGGCAATGGCTGTAATGGGCTTTCCCTGTGAGGGCTGGCTTTAGTGCTGGTGCGCCCAGTGCAACAATCTTTTTTGGCAGCCCCCTCCCCATGACCTCCTCGGATTCCCTCACTACCACCGGGCAAAAGCACCCTTCATCTCTCCTTCGCCCCTCTCTTACATTCATTTTATTTGTTTTAAAGCACTGGTAAAGGCTGACTTTCCTAAAAAGAATGTATAGGTGCCCAAAAAAACTTTTTTAGCAACATTAGGAATGGATAATGAAAAACTGGGGGAAAAACATAACATCCTAAACTATTTTATGCAGTTTCCATGAAGCTCTTTCATAACAATTCACAACAGTCACTGTTCTAAATTAGGGTTCTATCTTAAGAATTGTGGTAACAAAAGTTTCTCAGTGACAAATCAGTAATCCATCTAGCTAACTACATAAAATACAGATCTGTGATCTGCACAGTACACGTTTTTTGCAGCAGGCATATTAACCCTTAGTGCTACTTTATGGTGAGTCAAAACAGCCCCTAGACAAACCTCCGATCTTTCTTTCTAAAACGAACATAAATCCCAAGAGTTATCTTGACCTTTTAATTGCTGCCTGAAAGGTGGAAGCACAATGAGCTCTGCAGCACGTGTTTTTAAATCGTAAGTTATCGATAAACACAATGCACTCCCTGAGGTCAGCGTCCCCTCCCCAGGTCAGCCCCCGTGTGGCTGCACAAGCCGCCCACCCTAAAACCTGCCCTGCTCCTTGTGTCCTGTGCTGTCGTGGATGGAACAAAACATGTTTAATTGTTGAAAAAAACAATGGCTGAAGAGTGCTATCCCAAATGCCTGTATATGGATGTTTATATGTAGGCATTTTTTATGACTTTTTTATAGTGCACTAGGCTGGTGCTCTAAACACATTTTTTTCAGTTTAGTGGCTGGTAAGATTGTGGGTGTTAGTTCACATGGATATAGAGAAAGTTGATGGTTATGTGTGTGACAGTGCATTTCTATTGAGGAAGTTCATGGTGAAAGAGATGTTTAAGAAGTTGAAAAAAAATGGAATAAGATTAGACATTGGCAGAAATAAGAAAAGGTTACATTCTTTTGGTAAAGTGAAAGGACTGGCTGATAACAAACAATCCTCAGATATAAATGAGTAGGGACTGATGGATGATAAAAATGAGAGAAACATTAAGAAGTACAATTATGTTTAGCTGCACAAAGAGACATAAGTCAGGTAACCTGAGAAGACAAAAGACCAAGTAAAGATGGAAGAAGGCAGGAGTAAATGTAAAGGCTGAGAACAGAAGGTTACATTTTGAGGTGAAATAGGAAATCTCAGTCTAAAACTGAGATAGTGGATGGTACTATGTAGCAAGAAGATGATTAAGTTCATAAAAAATGTTGATGAGTATACGAACATTTTGAAGTATTGAATGTGCTTGTCCACTTCACCCTTACCTCTTCCAATCAAAATGTAATAAAGAACAAAGTAGCAAAAGTGTTTATGGGAGAAAACGAAGGTTGAAAATAATAATCGAATGATTTTAGGGGGGAAGTTCGATCCTGGTGAGCTGTACTTCAGTTCGCCAGGGCAGAAGAGAAATGTACTCCGCTGCCCCAAGGGACATACAACTCTTAATACTACATATTAAGAGATCATTGCTAGCCTGGCGGTGATTTCTATGCCTACAGAGGAGCTGTCCTGACAGCAGCTCCACCGAAGGCGCTGAAAGTTTGCTGAGAGGCTGCCATTTTACATGTGGCCACTTAGCAAACGTTTTGTTACATCAACAAACTCCAAAGGCAGGAGTTTGTTTTTGTAAAAATAAATATCCATGGGTGTGACACCAGAAAGAACGTTACATCGGACAGTCTTAAGTACTTACACCAGCAGCTGCAGGTTCATTGGGCTTGGTGAAAGGATTCCACCAAGGGAGCCAGTGGAAGCACTGCCACCAGACCTGTCTGCCCAAATGAGGCCATGACAGATTAGTAAAATTATATTGTTATTTTCCATCGTAACCAAACAATGTATTCTTCCACATGGGAAAGCGTCCTTTTAAAATATAGTACTGTGCAGCTGTAACACTTGTTACACTCTTTATAACTATAAACTTTATTCTTTTAGTTATGGTACTGGGAAGCTTGAAATGTGTTCGTTCTGCCTTCATTTTTGTCATGTGTGCTGTATTTTAATGTACTATTTATCATAGTATGTTGATTATATTTATCCTTGATTTTTGCTGACTAATGAAGAGGTGTAAGCAAATAATATTGTTATTTGTGTTTGTCTGATGCGCTCAATACGTTGTATCACATAATGTGGAGCACTGCAATGCTAATTTAAGACAGGTCTCTTACAATGTCTTAGGCTGATTCGTGTCTTAAATAGCTGGGCAAGTGGAGAAGCTCTATTTTGTCGCCTCGATGTGTGGTAAATGATTTTTCCTCACCAGAACTTTAAAGACCTGCTGCATTGGGCTAGAAATGTAGCACAATTTGTTGATCTCTCTTAAGTAAATAACGCAACATAACACAGTCATATACACAAAGCAAATTGAAACACAATTAAAACATAATAATTCACAACACACACACCAAAGTAGCCAAAACACAAACACAGAACAATAATCTGTACAACATAACACGCAAAGCCACAGTCCAAAAAATAACAGTACATGTGACCACCAGAATAAAACGCCACACAACAAATCTGCACAAGCATTTTTATCACACTTTACCATGTCTCCAACTGTGATTGCGCTTTCATAACAAATTGGTAAAAGGAGTTTTTTCACGAAACACCGACTTATTTATCATTACGATCATAAAACACTGCAAGTCAAAAATGTGTTTTAATCTGTCCCAACATGCCTCCATTTAGAACAAAATTTGCATAATATCAATTTGCTTTATTATATAAAAATAAAGAACAACACAAAATGTGCCTTCAACTGTTGGGTTTGGAATATTTACTTTCTCTGTTAATCTTTGACATTTCCTGGCACAGATTTCTACACCCATACAGGGTGTGCAATAATTGTGAACATATATAGTCTGAACAAGCTTATCACAGTTGTTTGTCAACAGATCATTAGATGAACGAGGAAACCAATTAGCTATTTTCATATGTTAGTGGAAAGACTGGACCTTCTGATTGTGTTTTCAGCTGTGATTGGGCAAGGGACATTTAACACTCACTCATGAGTGTGTATCTCATTTCCTTTCCTTACAATGCTTTAAAATAAACACAGGAAACTAATTATCCCAGTAAGTTTGAATTATAATTGTCTGCATGGGGCTACAGTTAAATGATAAACAAGTATGGCTTGTGGCAGTGTGTGTAAAGACTGAACAAGTTGACAAAGACAACTTATGGATCAGTGCATTGATTTAGTGAATGCTTTATCATAAAATCAACTTTCATCGGTAATTCAAGTTCAGTCTAGAGAAATGCCGTGACCTTAATCCCATACCATACTAACATCATTGGACAGTCCAGCTATGATTACAGAAGCACGAGACTACAAACTCAGTGCTATAATCATAATATCACATGTTTGTCATAAAACTATTTTCAGAACCGAAAGTGTGCAAGCGTCTTTTGGTCGGATTCACCTGTATGTGCACACATTCTATAACTCCTGACTGGAGCTGTGTTACTCAATTCCTGATACAAACAACACACTGAAAACGTGCTTGCTCCCAAACAGATACTTTTATTTTAGCACGTTTTGGAAATAATAGGAATCCTCCAACAATCAGTGATGCCTTACGGTCCTAAGACGACCTTGGGCTGAACAGTGAATGACTACACGATCGCGAATTAGAAAAAGAAAACATCCACCCCATCCTATTATAGACATATAAGTACTACTCTCATCGTGCATCTTCAATTATTAATGAAGTCCATTTTGACTTGATATGTACCACGATTTATGTTGATGTTTTATGGTACAGCTGCACCAGCTCACTCAGTTTTTGTCGCGTCTCTCTCCTTTCACCATTTTCTCCTATGGGAGCTAGCAGGGGGTGGATTCTCTATTCTGCCCTGTTCGGTGGAGTTTGGTGGATTAGCGCCTGAGCCTGCTCTGCCCCACGGCGCTCCACAGAAACATGACATGTGCTAAGAGCTACTAGGGATAGGAGTGCTTTTTGAGACAAGAGCAAGATTTTAAATTTTAGCATTTTTTTATTAATTGGCAAGGGCACAGCAGCGACAGCAACAACATTTTCTTACAAACACCATGCAAAAAAAACAAGCATTTACAAAGCCAAAAGGGTGGCGGCCAAAGCCAGTGCTTTTTTTTTTTAAACAGTTCTATATAGTGCAAACTCGGCTTATGGGCATTATACTACTTTATGTGTGTACCAGATTACATTACACAAGATCAGAGTCATGTGCTTTTAGATACTGGGAGAATAATTGGCACACAATCACAGGACAGCAGCTCGGATCATTAAGCTACATCTCAACAGTCTCCCACTTGAAACAGCCATGAGCAAGTTTTAGGTCTGCTTGATAGTGTAGTTGTACCCAGGCCTATTGTTACCAATCCTTTAAAGTATACATACAATGGAAATTGTCCTCTCACTTACTGGTCATCTTCATTACTCCTGGTCCTGTAGCCCTCATCCCATTCATTACCATTGGATAGACAGAAAAAATGAACATAAGGAATGCTGATCCTCATCCCATCCCCTCCCCCTCGGAGTACATAATGAAGATTACTGGTAAGTAATAGAACATTACCCCTAGGTTCCGCCAGTCCTCGTCCCATTCATTATGAGTTGAGAATACCAAAGCCAGAAAGAACAGCCTTCCCCAAAAAGCAAATGCATCAAGTAACCACAAAAGGACACCATAGCAGCGACTGCAGTATCCAAAAGTGGGTTATTCAAGGCACAGCGAGAAAAAAAACAGGTTAGGAGCAAGGAGCATTTAGAACCCCCAAACCAAAATTAGTATCATCCCCTAAAACATTCTGCAGATGATAATGCAGAACAAAAGTATTGGAAGATGTTCATGTATTAGCCCGGCAAAATCTCACAGATGGACCCCCCGCAACTCAGCCCAAGAAGCAGACACCCCCTGGGTAGAATGGGTTTGCACCCCAACCGGAGGAGGAATCCCAGAAACATAATAGGTCAGTTCAATCACTTGCTTAAGCCACTGACTGATGGACAAAGAAGAAGCCTTCTGCCATGTATAAGAAGCCCCAAAAGACACAGAGAGTCAGACTCTCAGAACAGCTGGGACTTATCCAAATAAAACCTCAAAACATGGGGAACATCCAGCAAAGACCAACCCAAGTCACCTTCCTTGCCCACACCGGGTGACATTGCTGGCAAGATCAACTCCTGGGAATGATAAAACTGGAAGGCCACCTTTGGGGCAAAAGAGGAATCCAGCCACAAAACCACATCATCACCAGAAAAGGACAAAAAGGGTTCACAAGCCATAAGGACTCTCAACTCCCCAATTCATCAGCCACAAGTTACTGCAACCAGAAAAACCACCTTGAAAGTGACAAACTTAATGTCAACTCTGTGGGTTCAAAAGGCACCAAAGCCTTCAAAACCAATGGCAAATCCCAGAAAGGAGAAAGAGGCTGAATCAAGGGACGAGAGAGGGAAACACTGCTCAGCAGACAAGAGACCAGATCATCAACATCCACCAAACTACTCCAAGGGTAACAGAAAGCCTTGATAGCTGGCCACTGGGCCCACAGAGTGGACACCGAAAGACGCTTCTCATGACCCTCCCACAAGAATTGCATCACGTCTGATAAGGAACAATTCAAATGAGACAACCACCTAGGAGAACACCTATTCTGAAAGTTACCGGAGTGCCTGTCATACGTAGCAAGCTTTCTGGAGTCCTGGGTGACCACAGCTCAGTGGCAGGGAGGACGCTTGTGCTGCAATGCCCTACTCTCCACTTCCAAATTGAAAGCTGAAGGTGGCAGAGATCCAGAGGAGGAACATACAGTAGAGGGGGTGGGAAGCAAGGAATCATCCAAGGACCTGGAGTGGCCAACCTCCAAAGAGTGGGAAACCATGTCCTCTGAGGCCAAAAAGGGACCATCTGAATCACCACTCTGGACTTTAACAGCAACCGGGCCAGAAACTGCAGAACCAGAGCAACAGACAGGAAGGAATACAAATGTGAAAGGAGCAGGCACAAAACCAAGGCAGCTGAAAATTGTGGCGGGAAGCAAACAAATCCATGTAAGGTAAACCAAACCTCTAGCACACATGTAGAAACACCTCCTAGGAGATAGCGTGAGTTCCTGAGATAGAGATAGATGTGACTGAGAGCATCTGGCTACTCAATTGTCCAGTGCCCAAACATAAGTAGCTACCAGAGTCTGCAAATGCACCTCTCCCCACAGCATTCAGAGAGTAAGACCTGATACCCCCCTGGTTGTTGAGATAGGCAACCGTCACCTGGTTGTGAGACCGCACCACCAAGTTGTGACTCCCAAGAAAGTGCTGGAAACCTATCATAGGCATGAACACCACTATCAGTTCCCTCCATTTGGACTGATGCCAGCCCAACTGAAGAGACCACTAAACCTGAAAACACCTGTCTCCCAGGATAGCCCCCATTCAAAAGAGCTGGTCCTTGATAAGGGCCTATGCAGGATCAGGCTGCAGAGGAACCCCTATTAAGAGATTTTCCTGCAGAGACGACCATGCAAGACCAGAACTACAGCAGGGGACACCTGAACTAGCATGTCCAAGTCTCTGGAACAAGTATCCCAAAGTGACAGAAGGTGAAGCCACAATGGCCAGAGATGTAAGTGAGCCCACGGTACAGTGAAGTCTTCCACTGCCTTGTACCCCAAGAGGTGAAGCCAAGTGCGGACTGGCACAGCAGAAAGACCGAACACCTCCTGAACCAAGAATCTCAGGTCACCATTGTGGGTGGTAGAAGGAGCACCCAGTTGAGGTCCATTCGGAACCGAACCCATCTAAATGTTAGATTCTGTGAACCAGCTTACATTTCTCCCAGTTGATCAGAAGTCCATGGGCCTGGAGAGCGGCACCCTCAGTGGTGACCTGAGGTCGAACGGAAGAACCCTGATCTGGAAGTATGAAAAATCAACACAGAACCTCAGAAGCTGCTTGGATATCAGATGAATTGGGACATGATAGTAAGCATCATGCAAGTCCAGAGTGCATATCAGATGCCCCTTGATCACCAACAGAGTGATCTACTGCAGCATCTCCATTTTGAAGGGGATATGGCACACAAACTTGTTGAAAGCCTTGAAGTCCAAAACTAGCTGGGAGCCCCAGTGGACTTTGCTACACAGAATATGATGGAGTAAAATCCAGGCACCTCCAGTAGTGGCCGTTTGGTATTAAGAGAGTAAATCCCTTCGGCCAAAGCAATGTGCTTCACACGATTGTCAGGCCAATTAGCCCACCTCACCCTTGAAGGAGGAGGGAACACCACAAACTCGATCCTATAACCGTACTGAACAATGTCCAAAACCCAGGCCTCTGAAGTAGACCCCCTCAAAGCTGTCAGAAAATACTGCAGGTGACCTCCAACCATGATGTTCGACTCCACCATGTAGTCAGGTGCAAAGATTCTGTTGGGAGGGGGATTTGGTTCCTATCCTGGCCCGTCCCACTGAACCACCACCTTGTCCAGATCCTCCCCTAGAAATGTGCACAGAGCTCTGCCAGGTAGCCACTTGGTTCAGCCATTTCAGAAATAAATGAGCAGATACCCCTGGGAGCATTTGACTGGTTAGTCCCGTTGTGTGACTTCCCTGACCCCCTCTAATAGGTGGGTCACTGCAGTAAGTGTCCAACCCCCTACTTAAGGGCTCTCTAAGGGTGGGACCCCAGATTTGTCTGCAAGACTTCAGGAACCATCTGCAAGTCTCCTCTGCAAGACACTTCTGCAACCTGGACACCGAAACCACTGCTGTATTTTGCTGGAACCAGAAGCAAGACTGCAACCAGTCGGAGGGCTCCTACTGCAACTTTTTTTCCAAGTTCTGCAAACACAGAGTCCCGGTGACTCCAGTGTCACCGGGACTCTGCCTACACTCAGGAAGGCAATAAGGAATCTGCCTTGGAGTGAAGGAGTTACTCCCCTGCATCTGCAGGCATCTCAATGATGATGACTGGCTTGTGGATCCTGCTGTCTTACAGACTCTCCAAGGCTCTGAGACACAGGTGGTGGTTCTGTGGCTCTCCCGAAGTCTGACCTATCTCCTTGCAACTGGGAAGTTTGTGGCCCCTCCTGGAGCTGCTTGGCTGGGACCCTGGTACACTGCATCTGCTTGTCATTGCCAAGGCTTGTTGCCTTTTCAGTCCAGATACTTCCTAGCTCCAAAAATCCCCAGCCTCCCGTGCTCTCCAGCTTCAAGAACGACATTATCCCTGTGACTCCTGCGACATGAACATCCCTTTTTGCAGTGCTGCGGAGGCCTCCCTGCGACTCTCTGTGTCTGCTGCTAGAGGGTCCATCTGGGGGATCTGTTGGTTCCTCTTGGCTGTCTTGTGTGCTGAGGGCTGGCCCTGACCTACCTACCTTGCTAGTCCCCACAAATTCTGCAGCCTTTATGCAAAGCTTCCCTCCATTTGCCAAGGCTTGTTCGTGGTGCCACTGACAGCTTACCCCTCTGCAATTAATGGACCGGCATGGGAAAGCTCACTGACTACTCCTAGGATCTTCCTGCTTCACCTGGACTTCACAGCTGCACTTCTTCATCCACTGTCCTACAGGAAAACATCACTGAGAAGGCCGGGGATTGCCCTCCTGCACCTCCTGGGCACCCCCAGGTGGTCTAGACTCTGTCCCCTCTCTCCTTAGGTCCTCTTCTTCTGGAATCCATGCCTGCATTCCACCAACCTAGTCCATGGGTCAAAACAGCTGCTTGACAACCGAGATCCCCATTGACTTCAATGTGAGGTTCCGACACACATTCACCCCTATGCACCTGGGCTCCCTGGTGTAGGTTCTCCACTGTTCTGGATATCCACGGGTGGGGGCACTATACAACCTCCCTTGGTTTCCTCCTGGTCCTCTGGGAAGGGTCCTAAAAAGGAAAAATTCTAACCGTGATGTCCCCATGTTAGCCTACGGACTCTGACCCCAGATTTCTACTCTGCACACGGGTGCCTGGGGAGTCCTGCCTACTTACCTTTGGAGTTTTATTACTTTCCCAGTCCTAAGGGTCCTCGGGTGGTAGTGCGGGTTGGGAGTGAGTTTCTCTTTCTATTTTTTTAGTGTATGGTTTGGCTCAACCATAGGGGCACATGTTATTCTATGCCTTTACTTAGCTGCTGCTAAGTATATTTTTGTATGACCATATTTCCAGTTAGAAGATAAACCAAAATCACTTCTAAAGTGTGTGTTATCATAAATATTACATATTCTTCTAACAGTGGTGTGGTTCTTTCCTGGGTGTACTTCACTGATTGACCTGTGGGGTATTTGCAACCACTTCACACCTTCCTGGATAAGCCTTAGCTGCTCTCCACAGCTACCTCTATGAGAGCTCTGGTTACCTAGAGCCACCTATACTATCACTAAGGGTTGCCTGGACTCAGTACAGGATGCCTTACATATAGGTACCCTATAGGTATACAACACATACTGAGCCAGCCTCCTACACCTTCCAGTTGTAAAGTCCCTTCATTTACTTGTTTCTAAAGAGTATCTGCTAGAAACTGAGTCTCTAGTTGATATGCACCTTATCCAAGTAGGGACCACAATCCTAGTCAGGGTAAGTCATACATACACCCTAAATTAACCTGTGTTCACCCTCTGGTAGCTTAGCACAGTGCAGTTAAATTTAACTTAATAGGCAATGGGTAAAGTATATGAGCAACATTTAAATTACTGTAATACAGTAAAAACACCAGAAAATGACTTCACACCAGTTTACAAAAATAGTTAATATTCTTATGAGTAAAACAAGACAAAAACAACAAACATCCACCAAGTAGAACTCGACATATGCATTTTTAAAGATTAAACTACAATATAGTGCTTAGAAGTCTATAGTGCTAAAATAGTTACTCAAGATTTATGCTAGACCATGGTAAATCCAAGCTCGGGCTGACTGCAATGAGAGGCAGGCCAACTACAGGACACAGGCAATGCTTGCTGAAAAGTAACTTGGATGGAGGGTTACACCGTGTCGAGGAGGCGATGCGAAGGCAAGGCGTTGGTTCTGATTAGGGGACATGGAGCTCACAGAATTTTACTCAACGGAATTCCTTGGAGTTGCATAAAAACTCAGTGAGATTCTGCAGAGTTCTGCCACCCAAAACTTACTAGAGCCAGGGCACAATTGTGATTAATGTATACAAACATAACATGATTTAAAAAAATAAATTATGGGAAATTAGTTCCTTCGGGTCAACATGCACTATAGCTAAAGGTAGGCAGTATGAAACATACCAGAGGCTGAGAGGTTGTCTAAAACCCTAGGTTCTGCTCCTGAGGCTGTGGAGTTTGCTGAGGCCCCGTATCTGGCCACCCCCTTTGAGTGTAAAGTTTGTGCATCTCCTAATAAATTGTTGTGCATCACTCTCAGGTTTGAACATGGATAGTGCACCAAACCCTTATGGTCTAATCCTTTGAAGTTGTGCTAGTAGCAGTAAAGAGTGAGCTGACCTCTCTCTTTCAGTTACTGCGAGTGCAGAGATCCATGTCTCGGTAAAAACAAGCAGATATTCTCAGCCCCTGAAAGTGCCCCATGTCTCACTCAACAGTGTAAAGTTCCCCTGTTTTAGCCCCTGAGGGTGGATGGTGTCCCTGAGAGTGAAGCGGCCGTGTATTCTAACCAGTGAGAGTGCATACCTATCTATTGTGCCAAGTGTTGCTCTGCTTTGGTCCCTGAAAGCTACCAGAGCACTGAAGCCCCTGACTCTTGGACCTAAGAACACAGGGGTTAGTGAAACATGACATGACCATGTTTTTCAGCCCCCGAAATAGCTGGTGGGGGGCAGAATTCCCCCAGTCTCATTCCATGGTGTCTGACTGTGCGGAGAACCCTACACTTCTGTCCCTGAGAGTGTAGAGAGTTCTTGTAGGGTCAAGCCCAATGTCTGCAATCGACCTTCGCATCTCCATAATTTACCTATGAGCGCAGGCACCACATTTCCTCACAGACACTTCCAGTGTCCCTGGTGCACAGGCCTGCTATACAGAGCTGCAGAACAATCAAGTGCCGTCTGCAAGCCCCTGTTGGACATGGCCACGGTTCAACATTCTGCCAACTAGGATTTTCTTTCTGCCTGCCTGTGCAGAGCACATCATGCCTGACCTTTCTCTGTTCCGTTAACTGTCTTCCACAGCCACTCTCCACTCTTTCACTAGCTATACAGGTACATTTTTCTCAGTGACTGTCTCTCCATTCACCTGTTTTCACAAGCACCTTCTCTGTGTCCATCTCATCTCTCTGTCTCTCGCCATCTCCTTCTCAGGCCCTGTCTCTCTCATTTTCATGCTCTCATTAGTCACTATACCCCCACAGCCCATTTTTCATCCATCTCTTTCTCCATGTGTCGCTCTCTCCAATTCTCATCTTGAGCACAGTTCCTGTAATTCTCAAGATGTCTCAGCCAGCTTCCACGTCTACTTTGACAACCCTTTCTACTGGAGGATTACCCGCGAGACACCCACTTTCAGTGTGCTCTTTTAATAGTTAGCCAAAGCATCAGTGCGTGATGTGTGAGAACACAACAGCCCTTAACACTGGCTAAAAAGCAGAAGCCGTATGTAAAGTACTGCAGGCAGAGCGGCAACAGGAATCACAGCTGTTGCTTCATGTGACCACAGCCCCTCACCCAACCACACGCGCAGTCAGGACAGGAGCACTACTCATAGAAACTCTCACATAGGACACACACAAGAACACTCTGAAGAAAATTAGCAGTGATGGTCGAAGTGAAAGAACAAATTAGTGCAAGTTAATTGCAGAAAACAGGTTGGGTTAAGGGATGCACAATGGTAAACTCCACCACACCGTGGGTGGTAAAGTGTTTAGAAACTACGTGCTTCAGGCGAGGGCAGAGTGGCAAAACTCTGTAAACTCCGCAGGCAGAGGGTATTTTAATGTTGATGCCTAGTTCTGATCTGCGCAGTCTGGGGGATGCGTCACAATAGAACCTTGCAGTAGTTGAAGCAATGTCCTTGAGATGCAACATTGAATCCCTTGAGATGAAGGTGATCCTGAAGGTGATCCATTGTCGTCGAGCCGTGCAGGCAGTGATGCTCCTGTACTGATGGTGATGTGTTGATCCGAAACCATGCAGTCAGCTATATGGAGTCCTCAACCTCAACGGCAGAGTTGATGCATCTGTGTTTCTGTGTTGAGGAAGGATGCAGAGGTTCAGATTAGTGCAACAGCATTGATGCATCAAGTTTTCCCGGAAAACAGCTGCAAAGTCCCTTTTCAAAGCTCAGCACAAGACTCACAGTTGGCAGAGTCCAGCAGCTGAGAAGTGTTGCAGGAAGTCTTTGATGGTCCTGAGTTTTCAGACAGGAGGCAAGCCCATGGAGTCACTTTAGTTATTTAGAGGATGTAGAAAGGCAAGTCAAGTCCTTCTCACTCACAGGAAAGAAGCAGTAGGCAGCAGGTCAACACAGCAAAGCAGTTCATCAGAGGGCCAGTCCCTCCTGGCAGCACAGCAGTCCTTCCTGGCAGAATGTCCACAGATCTAGAAGTGTACTGATTTGGTGGGATTTTACCTAATTGTGCCTTTGAAGTGGGGGAGACTTCAAAGAGAGACCTTTGAAGTGCACAAGGTCCTTGCCTTTCCTGTCCTGGCTCCAGAAACTCTACAGGGGGTTTGCAGATCGCTGTGTGGGGACAGGCACAGCCCTATTCAAGTGCAAGTGTCAGCTCCTCCCTCCAAATCTAGCTCAGGAAGTCCCATAGGGATGTGAATGTCACACCCCAGTTCCATTTGAGTGTGACTGCCTAGAGATAATGCACAAAGCCCAGCTATTACTAACTCCAGCTGTGTATTCAGAGACAGGCAGAGGCATGGAAGGGTTAAAGTAAGAAAATGCCAACTTTCTAAAAGTGACATTTTTAGAATTAAAATTTAAAGTCAGACTTCACCATAAATTGTAAATTGTAATTGTGAGTCAAAAGACACCAAACTCCAACCTATATCTCCTTCAAGGTAAGCCCAATGTTAAATTATGGGGGGGGATAGGCCTTGCAGTAGTAAAAAAACAAATGTAATAGTCTTTCACTACCTGGACATGTTAAACTTAAAAGTACATGCCCAACTTGCACCCTCCCCTCGGGGCTAACTAAGGCTTACCTTAGGGGTGACTAACACATAATAAAAAGGAAGGTTTAGGCCTGGCAAGTGGCTGCACTTGCCAGGGTGAAATGACAGTTTTCAAACTGCAGTGGCAGGCCTGAGACACCTTTGAAAGGCTATTGTAGTGGGTGGCACAATTAATGTTTCGGGTTCACTAGTAGCATTTAATTTACAGGCTCTTGGCACATATAGCACACTTTACTAGGGACTTAAAAGTAAATTAAATATGCCAATTGTGGATAGGCCAATGTTACCACATTTTTAAGAGAAAGTACAAGCACTTTAGCACTGGTTAGCAGTGTTAAAGTGCACAGAGACCTAGAACGAACAAAAACAAGGTCAGAAAACAAGGAGGAAAAAGGCAATAAGTCTGCGGATGACCCTTGACCATGCTTCAGGCAGGCAGGTCGCTCCCTACACCGTCGCCCCTGCCGCCTCTACTCCAGGTGCCATTCTTTTTTTTTCCGATCTCTAGTTTTGTTTCTTGCTCGCCCCCAGCCACTGCGTCCCCGCGGTCCCACCCCCCTCCCTCCACTTCTGATCACCTTCTTTTCCCACCACTGAGCCCTGCGGCCCCGCCCCCCCTGCTCTCCCATTTGCGGATCCCCTCCTCCCAGCTGCCACTCCCTCCCACCTCCCCACTTATGGCAGCCGCGACACGCTGAAAAGAGCGACCCTTGACCTTGCTTCAGGCAGGCAGGTCGCTCCCTACACCGCCGCCTCTGCCACCTCTACTCCAGGTGCCATTCTTTTTTTCTTCCGATCTCTAGTTTTTTTTCCTGCTCGCCCCCAGCCGCTGCATCCCCACCCCCTCCCTCCACTTCTGCACACCTTCTTTTCCCTCCGCTGAGCCCTGCGGCCCCACCCCCCTGCTCTCCCATTTGCGGATCCCCCCCTCCTCCAGCTGCCACTCCCTCCCACCTCCCCTCTTATGGCAGCCGCTGCACGGACGTGTGCAGCGGGCATGCAGCTGGCGCGCCGAAGGCGTGCCAAAGGCAAGCCCGTCTGCGCCCGTTTGCGCCTGTCCGCGCCAAGACCGCGCCCAGCGCGAGTCCCCCTGGCCCACGCGCCCCCGCACCACCAATCACCACTACACAGCCAATGACCTCCACGCCCTCAATCCAGGGCGCTCCTCCATCTGCTTCCAGTCCACTCCGAAGCACACCAAAGGACCCTTCTCCTGCAAAGCCTGCAACTTCACCTGCAACCTAACCACCAAGCTCCAACACAAAGCTACAGACAACCACCTCAGCTGCATTCTGCTCAAATCCCGCTCCGTCCACAAGCATACAATAGAAATCTGGGACCTACTGACCTCATCATCGCCTGACGTCGCATTTCTCACCGAAACCTGGATGAATTCGGCCTCGGAACCAGACAAAGCCATAGCCATACCTGAAGGCTACAAGATCACCAGAAGAGACCGCAGCAACAAACCAGGAGGAGGAATCGCCATAGTCCACAAAAACACCATCAGAGACTTCACCAGCTCCCACAACACCATCAACTCCGCCGAGTACCTCCATTTCAAAATCCACATCAACGCCAACACCACCCTCAGAGGAACACTGGTCTACAGACCCCCAGTCCCCGACCTCAGTTCTGCAACGATATCGCCGTCACCATCAGCACCCAATCGCTCGCCTCAACTGACTACATCCTGCTCGGCGACCTGAACTTCCACCTAGAAAACGACAGCAATATCAACACCACCAACCTAATCGACAACCTCGCCAACCTTATCGACAACCTCGCCAACCTTGGCCTCAAGCAACTCGTCACGTCGCCCACCCACACCGCAGGACACACACTGAACCCCATCTTCTCAGCCAGCAACCACGTCTCCTTCAGCCACACCACTGAACTCCACTGGACCGACCATCGCTGCATCCATTTCTCCTTCCAGAAGCCGGTCACTCACCACTCAACCCCCTTGTCGCTTTTGGAACAGAATCTCAACAGAACAGCTGATCTCCACCCTCACCCAGGCAGCTCCTCCCAGGACCCGGGACCCCAACACAGCCGCCACCTACCTGCATCAATGGATAGAAGACTGCACCAACACCCTCGCATCACTCAAACAACCCTCAGACATCTACCACAGACCCAAGGCCAGCTGGTTCACCCCCGACCTGCAGACCTCCAAACGGGAATGTCGAAGAATGGAGAAGACCTGGTGCCTTGCACCCACCGAATCCAGCCACATCGCCCTCAAGACTGCCATCCGCAAACATCACCAGCTGATCCGCACTACCAAAAGAACCTACTACAAAAGCTGCATAGACACCAATGCCCACAACAACAAAGAGCTCTTCAGCATCATCAAAGAACTCTCCAACCCCAGGCCCTGCTCCCACGAACCTTTGCCATCACAGGAGCTCTGCAACTCCCTCGCCACTTACTTCCGTTGAAAGACCTAAGACATCCACAACAGCTTCAAACCCCAGACCCACCAGCCAACCACAGACAACCACGAACCCAACGCATCAAGCAACACCAACCCTATATGCTCCTGGACCCACGTCAACATTGAAGACACCATCAACACCATGGCCTCCATCCACTCCGGCTCCCCCTTGGACCCCTGCCCGCACCAGATCTTCAACAAAGCCAGCGACATCATCTCCCCCACCTCTGCGCCATCATCAACAGCTCCTTCGAGACAGCCACCTTCCCGGAGAGATGGAAACACGCTGACGTCAACGCCCTGTTGAAGAAACCCAAAGCAGACCCAGATGACCCCAAAAACTACCGGCCCATCTCCCTCCACACCTTCCCAGCGAAGGTCATTGAAAAAATTGTGAACAGCCAACTATCCTGCTTCCTGGAAGACAGCAAATCGCTTGATACCTCCCAATCCGGATTTCGCAAGAACCACAGCACGGAGACCACACTCATTGCTGCCACAGATGACATTAGGACCATGCTTGACAAAGGCGAAACTGCACCGTTCATCCTCCTGGACCTCTCCGCAGCCTTCAACACCGTTTGTCACCACACCCTTCGAACACGCCTCCACAAAACCGAGATGTGTGGCAAGGCTCTCGACTGGATCTCTTCTTTCCTCTCCGGCAGAATCCAGAGAGTCCGCCTTCCGCCCTACCTGTCCGAATCCTCCAAAACCATCTGTGGCGTCCCCCAGGGATCCTCCCTCAGCCCAACACTTTTCAACATTTACATGGCTCCTCTCACCAACATCGCGCGATCCCACCACATAGTATCCTGACTACACCCAGCTGATCATGTCCCTCACGAAAGACCCCACAACCGCAAGAAACAACCTCCACAATGGACTTCCCGCTATAGCCAACTGGATGGAATCAAGCCGCCTCAAGCTAAACACAGACAAAACAGAGATCCTCATCCTCGGCAGCAACCCCTCTGCCTGGAACGACTCCTGGTGGCCTACCTCCCTTGGAGCCGCGCCCACCCCCACCCCCACCACCCAAGTACGGAACCTGGGAATCATCCTAGACTCAGCCCTCAGCATTACTCTGCAGGTCAACGCAGTCTCCTCTTCCTGTTACAACACCCTCCGCATACTATGCAAGATCTTCAAGCGGATTCCCGTCGAAACCAGAAAGACAGTCACCCACGTCCTAATAAGCAGCCGACTGGACTTCGGCAATGCACTCTATGCAGGAACCACAGGCAAACTACAAATGAAAATACAAGGTATCGAAAACGCCTCTGCCCGACTCATCCTCAACGTCCCACGCTGCAACCACATCTCTGCCCACCTCAGAGACCTACATTGGCTACCCGTATCGAAGAGGATAATCTTCAAACTACTCACCCACGCACACAAAACCCTCCACAACACAGGTCCGGCCTACCTCAATGACAGACTCACCTTCCACATCCCCATCCGCCAGCTCTGCTCCGCCAGCCTCACCCTCGCCTCCGTCCCCCGAATTCGCCGCACCACCGCTGGAGGAAGATCCTTCTCTCACCTAGCCACCAAGACCTGGAACTCCCTACTGCTCCACCTACGCCAGACCCAGGACCTCCTGACTTTCATGGCATGGCTGTTCGACCAGTAGCTCCCCCCCCCAGCCAGCGCCTTGAGACCCTGACGGGTGAGTAGCGCGCTTTATAAGTTACGTGATTGATTGATTGATTGATTGCAAGAAGGGCCATTTCCAACACCTGACAAGATGGTTATCTTGCCAGGTCGAGATGGCAGTTTAAAACTGCAATCACAGGCTCCGCAGTCACTGGACTGACACATGATTAAGGGGCTACTTAGAGGGATAGGCCTGCAGTAGTGAAAAATGATGTGAACAGTTTTGCACAACTAGGGCATGTTTATTTTAAAAGTACATGTCCAAATGTTATATACTGCACCCTGCCTTTGAGACTAGCAAGGGCTTCCCATAAGGGTGACTTACATGTAGTAAAAAGGAAGGTTTGGGCATGCCAATTGGGGAACCTGTCAGGTCAAAATGGCAGTTTAAAAAATGCACATACAGGCTCCGCAGTGGCAGGCCTGAGACATGTTTAAAGGCTACTGTAAAGAATGGCACAATCAGTGCTGAAGGCCCAATAATAGCATTTAACTTACAGGACTTTGGTACATATTGTGAACTTTCCTGGGGACTTATAAGTGAATAAAATATGCCAATTGTGAATAAGCCAATGACTCAATTTTTAGATTATAGAGCACCTGCACTTTAGCACTGATCAGCAGTGTAAAATGCCCAGAATCCTAAAGCCAGTGAAAAAGAAGTTAGAAACATAGGCGGTCAGTAGACAAAAAGTTAGAGGAAACTACACCAAGGATGTCCTGTCTAACAGTTGTTCCCCCCAGCTGAAAGTGGGAAAATCTACCCCACATCTTGGGAGTTCTCTTCACTAAATATAAGAGCTTGAACAGACCATCAGCATTGGCATGGTCTGTTTCTAGGGCATTGCTCCACAAGTTCATTCCCTGTAGGAAGATTGACCACCTCAACAGTTTGGGATTCTCACCCCTTATCTGCATTAACCATCTGACGGGGCTGTGGTCTGTCTGAACCCAGAAGTGAGTGCTAAACAGATATAGCCTCAGCTTCTTCAGCACTCAAAACACAGGAAAGGCTTTTCTTTCAATCATGCTCCATCTCTGATCCCTGTGAAGTAGTGTCCTACTAATAAAGGCTACAGGCAGATCCAGGCTCTTTTCATTTAACTGTGAGAGCACAGCCCCTATGACATGCTCCGAGGTGCCTGTCTACACAACATATTCTTTGGAGAAATAACAGGGGCCTAGAGTATAGCTGCTGTGCACATGGCTTCCTTCAGGGTATCAAAAGCTTTCTGGCATGCCTCAGTCCAGATCACCTGTTGTGACTGCTTCCTAGAAGTCAGCTCTTTCAAGGGGGCAACAATGGTTCCATATCCCTTGATGAACTTCCTGTAACACCCAGTGAGGCCTAGGAAGACTCTCACTTCTATCTGGGTCTTGGGTGGTTCCCAAGTCAGTAAGGTGTCCCTTTTGGGTTGCAATGGCTGCACCTTGCCACCCTTTACTTGGTGCCCTAAGTATATCACAGAACGCTGCCCTTTCTGGCACTTACTGGCCTTGGTAGACAGGCATGCTCTCTGCAGGGCCCAACACACTTCCTGGAAGTGGTTTAAGTGGTCCTCCTAACTAGAGCTAAAGATGACAATGTCTTCTGAGTAGGCGGCACTGAGGTTCTTCAACCCAACCAGGACCTGAGAGTCCGGCCCCTGGAAAGTGGCTTCAAAGATAAATGCATGACTCAGAACTGAAAGTGTTCTACTGGTGACCTCTGTTTAGACCCTCATTCAATCAAATTTTCTAGAACTGGAAGTGCCCTTCTGGTGAACTCTCTTTAGCCCCCTCAGTCAATGTAATCTGCCAGTACCTAGATGTGAGGTCAAATGTGTGAAGAAACTTGGCAGCTCCAAGCCAGTCTATGAGCTCCTCAGCTCAGGGGATAGGGTGTGCGTCAGTCTTGGTGACCACATTGAGCCCATAGTAGTCTACACAGAACCTATGCTCATGTCTGACACCAGATGGGGCAGTCTTGGGAATCAACACTACTGGGCTGTATCATGGGCTGTTTGAGAGCTCAATAACCCCTAATGCTAATATCTTGGAGACCTAGGGCCAGATGTAGGAAGGAAGCAATTTGCGAGTTGCAAATTGCGAGTCCTTCCGACTCGCAATTTGCAACTCGCAAATTGCTATGCAGTACGGTGTCTCAGACACCGACTGCAACTCGCTATGGGGTCGCAATGACCCACCTCATGAATATTCATGAGGTGGGTCGCAAATTGCGGCCCCTTAGGGAGTATAGGCACTCGCTAACATGGAGGCCTGCTGTAGTCAGCAGGCCTCCATGTTAGCGACCTGCTTTTCAATAAAGCAGTTTTTTTTTTTTTTAAATGTAGCCCGTTTTCCCTAAGGGAAAACGAGCTGCATTTCAAAAAATCCGAAACCTTTTGTTTCGGTTTTTTCAGGGCAGGGAGTGGTTCCTTGGACCACTCCCTGCCCTGAAAAAATATTTTGGGGTCCATTCACAAAGGGGAAGGGGTCCCATGGGGACCCCTTCCTGTTTGCGAATGGGTTACCATCCACTTCAAGTGGATGGTAACTGCGACTCCATTTGCGACCGCATAAGCGGTCACAAATGGAATTGCATACCATTGCGAATCGCAAATAGGAAGGGAACACCCCTTCCTATTTGCGATTCGGAAATGCATTTTGCGAGTCGGTAACGACTCGCAAAATGCATTTCTGCATAGGAAACACGCATTTGCGAGTCGCAAACGGCAAATTTTGCCGTTTGCGACTCGCAATGTGCTTCCTACATCTGGCTCCTAGTCCTTGATGTTTACCCTCACCTTAACAGACATCCTGTAAATTTTGTTCTTTACAGATGTTCTGTGCCCAGTGTCATTATCATGGGTACACCATGTAGCCAGTCCTTGAGTAAGGGAGAACCAAGAGGAAAACTGCACCAGCAATTGAAGGTAGTCTCTCTGTTGGTTTAGGGCCAGGGTAGGAGAGAAGCTGACACTCTCCACTGCCCCATCCTGCTCCTTGGAAGATAGGAGGTCAGGGAGAGCGTCATTCTCCTCTTCCACCCATCATCAGTAACCAAGAGCATGGTATTCTCAGACCTCTCAGTGGGGATTTAGGCGGTTCACATGCAGGACCCTCAAAGAGTTCCTACGAGTCTTGAGGTTCACCACGTATGTAACACCACTTTTGCAATTCATCACCTTATGAGGCTCAGACCAATGGCCTTGCAGGGCTGGGGGCTTCACTCGCTCCATTACCCACACTTTTTGACCAGGCTGAATTTTAACCAGAGTGGTATTCTGGATGTACCATTATTTCATGTCCACCTGGCTAGCTTCCAGGTTCTCCTATGCAAGCTTTCAGAAGCAGGTTGTATGGTTACGGAATGCCAGCATGTATCTTACTACATCCTGGCGTGGCTTCTTGGGAGCTTGCTCTGAGCCTTCCTCATCCAAACTGAGAGGTCTTTTCACAGAGTGTCCATATAGAAGTTCAAAAGGGATGAAGCCAAGCCCCTTCTGTGGAACCTCCCTGTAGGAGAACAAAGGTACGGCAGGAGGACATCCCACTTATGCCTCAAGGATTTGGGTAGACCCACAATCATTGCTTTAAGGGTACAGTTTAACCTTTCAACCAAACCATTGGTTGAGGGGTGATAAGAAGTGGTAAACTTATAGGTCACCCCAAACTTCTTCCACATGGCCCTTTTTTAGTTGGACATAAAGGCCCATATTTATACTTTTTGACGCTAAACTGCGCTAACGCAGTTTAGCGTCAAAAAGTTTTGCGCCGTCTAACGCCATTCTGAAGCGCCATGCGGGCGCCGTATTTATGGAATGGCGTTAGACGGCGCAATCAGACCGGCGCTGCCTGGTTTGCGTGGGAAAAAACCACGTAGACCAGACAGCGCCGGCGTAGGGGGAAAATGGCGCATGGGCGTCTTAAAATGGGGCAAGTCAGGTTACGTCGAAAAAATCGTCGTAACCCGACTTGCGCCATTTTTTAACGACGCCCATCCCCCATCAACATGACTCCTATCATTGTAAAGATAGGAGTCATGCCCCCTTGCCCAATGGCCATGCCCAGGGGACTTCTGTCCCCTGGGCATGGTCATTGGGCATAGTGGCATGTAGGGGGGCACAAATCAGGCCCCCCTATGCCACAAAATATTATTAAAAAAAAATTAAAAAAAACTTACCTGAACTTACCTGAATGTCCCTGGGGTGGGTCCCACCAGCCTTGGGTGTCCTCCTGGGGTGGGCAAGGGTGGCAGGGGGGGTCCCTGGGGGCAGGGGAGGGCACTCTGGGCTCATTTTGAGCCCACTTGTCCCTTAACGCCATGCCTGACCCAGGCGTTAAAAAGCGGCGCAAATGCGCCGTTTTTAGCCACGCCCACTCCCGGGCGTCGCTTTTGCCCGGGAGTATAAATACCACGTAAAGGCCTGGGAGTCATTTTTTAGACGGGAACGCCTCCCTTGCATATCATTAACGCAAGGAAGGGGTTCACGCTAAAAAATGACGCACATTCCGGGAACTTTGGCGCTATTCGCCTCTAACGCCATAGTATAAATATGGCGTTAGTTGGCGTTAGTTTTGCGTCGAAATTGCGTCAAAAAAAACGACGCAATTTCGGCGCAAACGGAGTATAAATATGGCCCAAAGTTTGTGTTCCAATCAAATACCACCTCCTTGGGAAAACCCATGTTGGTAAACATCCTCATCAATGCCCTGGCAACAACGGATGCACTCAATGTCCTCAGGGGGATAGCTTCCAGGTACCGGGTCATAAGGTTCACCAAGACCAGAAAAAATCTGCTGCCCATGGCTGTCTTGGGATCCAGAGGCACTACAATGTCAATGCCAACCTGCTCAAATGGGGTGCTAACAGCAGGCAAAGCTTGCAGGGTCGCTTTACACTTCCCCACTGACTTGCCATTCGACAGGAACTACAGTACGCATCTGAGGCCCTCCTCATTTAGGCCGAAAACAGTGGATGACAAGCCTGTCAGAGATCTTGTCTTACCCCAAATTACCTGCAATTGGTACATCATGAGCCAGACCCAGTATAAAGGTCCAGAAGAGCTGGAGTACCAGGAACACATGTGTTGTACCAGACTCAAGAGCCTTGGGCTCAATATACAGGAGACCATTCTCCTAAAAGATCAGGTAGAGCCAGAGGCAAAACCAGCTTCCTTGTCCTTGACCTGCTTCTGAAGACACAAAAAGGTATGACACTCTCTCTGCTTGCAGCAGAACCCCTCCCTGGTGGGCCCCCCTTCCTGCTGCCAGTTGGTCAGGTCAGGTAGCTTCCCAGTTTGGCTACTTCTTCCCCTGTAGGTACTAGAGCATCCCCCTGAGGGTCAGCCTCCTTCTGGATTGTGGGAACCTCTGGAGAAGACTCCCACAATTCAGTAGCAGAGAATGGATCTCGCAGACCTAAATGGACAGCCCAGGGAAATGTCTGCCAAATGTAACAGCAGTCCTAAGATTGTGCATGTAGCAACTGTTGCTGAAGAACGATGCATAGTCCAATTCTAAGTCATCATATTTACAGTAATTAGTTTAAACAAATATATTCCTCTACTGTTAAAGCACAGTATTTTGAAAGTAGAAAGTGCATTTTATTACAGAATTGAAGCATCTGCATCAAGCTCAAGATAGACACTGATAAAGTCATATACAAATGGCCAAATGCCTGCAGAGCAAAATGGTAACAATCAGTAACATTCTCCAGCTAGCTGTAAACTATTTGAGTGTAAGCACAGAAGACTAGTTAAAACATCCCAGGCTCAGTATTGTGGTTTCAAATAGTATAATTGCTCAATATTTTCCCACACCAATATGGCCCTAGACATGCAGATTCATCTGAATATGAAAGTATATTTAAGGAGCTGTCTAGCAAAATAGTAGTTGATCATTGGCACACTGCCCAAGATAGGATGGCCGCTCCCATGGGAGTCTATACTGGTAATGCTCTCTAGTCAGAAATCCAGGCTCTTTTCAATCTCTTCTCTGCCTCTTCAGGCCCTCAGCACATCTGTGCCCTGCCACCTTGAACCAGGCACTGTGTGTGTGATCAGACCCATGCGATCCTTGTAGTCGGACTTGCACTCCCTCGCAGGCAACTGACTCAAACTCAGCACAATGGTCCTGAGGAATATACACACAATGAGCAGGCATTAAAAGGGTGCGCACCATTTGTTATCATGGGGTCCCTATGTAATGTTCAGGGTTATTTCCAAAATAGTGGCGCTAACCCTGAGGAGCACATCAATAATGTCAAACATTTGACACTATTGCCCCTCACCCTGCGCCATGCTGTGGCGTATTTTAAATACGGCATACACATGGTGGCAGTAGGGGTCGCTAAAGGATGCAGGAAAAGTGGCACTGCACTGGGTGCAGCACCACCTTTCTTAAATATGATACATAACTTCAAGCACAGCGTTTGACCTGTTTAGAAAGTGCATATCTTGAGATATACTTATTGGACTTTTGTGATTTTTATGTTGTTTTACTCAGATAAATATTTTGTATTTTTCTAAAGTGCTGTGGAGTCTTTTTGTGCTGTCATTCACTGTGTTACTGTAAATAAGTGTTGCACAAGTACATTACACATTGCCTCTTAATTTAAGCCTGACTGCTCTGTGCCAAGCTGCCAGGGGGGGTGCACAGGTAAATTTAGGGTGTGTAACTGAGTTACCCTGACTAGGATTATGGTCCCTACTTGGACAGGGTGCATAGCTCTGCCAACTAGAGACCCTATTTCTAATATTGGTGATCAGCAGTGGAATAGGAGTTGTATTTTTGCAGTACCTTATAGTAATTTGGTGTACACACTATCCACAATTTGACATTATTTTTTCTCTGCTCTTTTTTAAACTGACATTTTTTATTTCTCCAACTCTCCCTGACTAACATTTTTGCTTTTTATTCTAAATCATGTCTCTGATTGGAGGTCCCAGACCAACATCTCCAACTACAGCTCTGGAGTTTGAGTTCTACAAATTGGAGAAGAATACAGTACAGCAACTCAATGATTTTTGCAAGGAGTTTGGGGTTCTCATTATGACTTTGGCAGCCTCAAAGCAAGAGCATCAAAGCCATGGGTGCCAGAAGACCACCAGTGCTGACAGTCTTCCGTCTGCCATTATAAGGTTACTGCCGGATTTCTGCCACATTTAGGGTGAAAATCTGGCAGTAGCCATGTTGGTGGTCTAGGTGCCTGGCCGGTGCTACCACCTCCGCCGCCCCGCCAGTAGTACGCTGCCATCCGTATTTTGACCATACAGACGGCCTGACTGTGTCCTGCTGGCGGGGCGCTTCTGGTGGTAGCAGTGCCCCTTCCCGTTCCCTGCTGGATGACCTCCTTGCCGGACAAGGTAAGTCAGGCATCTGACAGGGGAGGGGGTGGGAAGGTGGAGGAGTGTTGTGTGTGAATGTGTGGTGTCTGTGTGTATGAATGTGAATGTGCATGAGCGTATGTGTCTGTGAGTGTTGTGGTGTATGCATGGTTGTATGCATGTCAGTGTGTATGCGTGTGAGTATGTGTGAGTGAATGCGTGTATGGATGAGTGTGAGTGAATGAGTGTATGGATGAGTGTGAGTGAATGTGTGCATGGATGAGTGTGAGTGAATTTGTGTATGGAAAGGGTGGTGAATGGGTGTGTGCGTTGTGGTTGCATGTGGGTGTGTGTGTGCATGATTGTGGAGGTGGGGGTGGGGGGCGCTGTGACTCTAGGGAGCTGATGGGTGGAGGTGTGGGATTGGGGGGGTTAGGTGATTGCTGGCGGGGGTGGGGGAGCCTTCTACCTGTGACAGGGAAGGAATTCTATGTCACCGGTAGCCCTACCACCATGGTTTTTGTGGCAGTGGTACCACCGCAGAAACCATGGTGGTAGGCCGGCTCATTATACTGCTGGCAGTCATGTGTGGATCACCGGGTCAGAGATGCACATCTCCGGCCCGGCGTTTCATACCAGCATGGCGGTATGAGTGGAGATGTGAAGGATTGGCTACGGTCTTTTGAGAGCCAAAGTCTTCACTAAGAAGGTGGAGCTGCAAAGGCACTCAGAGACTGGTTGGAATCAATGGATGCAACACATGAGACCCCAAAGGAGGTGGATGGTGTGAAAATGGAGGATGATGACAAGCTGGACCAGTATTCAGTTGAGAATCCCGAACTGCCTGTAGGGCAGGGGGCAACCAGCCTGCAAAGAGAGATGGTCCCCCAGTGCAGGGAGCAGTGTGTCTTCTAAAAGCTTGATCCAAGAGGAGCTGGAGAACAGGAGGGAGGAGAAGAGATTAAAACTAGTGCTGACTAATCTCAGATTGGAGTGGGAGAAGGCCTTGGAGTAAAGAAAACAGGCCTTGGATGAGAAATATTTTGGCCATGGAAGATCAGAAAATGACATTGGCTCAGGAACTGAGCTTGAGAGAGCTGAAAACCAAGGCCAGAAAGGTGGAGTCCAGTAGTGATTGTGGCTGTTCGTCTATTCCCTCTGATAGAAGGGTACACATGCCTAATGGTCGGGTGTCTGATTTTGTGGTGGGAGATGACATGGACAGAGGGTTTGAGACTTACAAAATTGCTCTGCAAATTCACAAGTCCCTGCGACAGGTTGGAGAGCTAGATTTTGGAGACATATCCCTAGTGAGGGGAGGGACACTCTATTGGCGCTAGAAGGGAGTGACAGTATGAGGTATCCCTCCATTAAGGAGGCCCTAATAAGAAAGTTTGATTTTACCCCAGAGAAGTATAGACAGAAATTGAGGGATAGCCAGAGGGATTCCCAACAAACCTGGGTGGATTGTGCGGATTCTTTTTCCAAGGCAGAGGATGGCTGGGGGAAGGACCGTGAGGTAAAAAATTACCAGTGGTTGTACAATTTGTTTGCAACAAATCACCTTTTCAGTCTTAGTTTTTCCAAATCTGTACCAACACCTTGTTTACAGTAAGCTCACTGACCCCAGGGAGCTTGCTAAGGAGGCAGACCGCTGGGTTAGCACCCGTGTCCCCAAGAAGGTACCTGGGGGTGGAATCATGCCAAATGTAGACAGGGTGCTCACCAGAAAAAGGAGAGGACACAAAAAGAGGAAGAAGTTCCTTAAAAGGCCCCAACCTAGTTCTGTGAGATGGGGTTCCCTTCCCCACTGAAAAAAAGAAGAAATTGTTCCCTGAGAACAAGTCTGCAGATAAGGCTTCCGTGAAGTGCTTTGAGTGTCAGCAGTAAGGGCACTACAAGGGAGATGCTATGTTACCCAAGTGGGTGCAACACCCCATTGATGGTCAGTCAACGGGACAGGCTAGTGTAGCACTTGGGGGGAGATTACTCAATATAGTTTTGGGGGGAGTGTAGATTTGACCCTAGTGTCCCTGGGTGATAGAGAGATGGTACAGTGAACCCACATGCTTGACAATACTAGGAAGTACAGTCAGTGGGTGGCCATCAATGGGCAGAGGGTGGAGGATCTGAGAGACAAAGGAGCCAACATGACAACCGTAAGGTGTCATCTTGTGTCTTCAGAGCAAGTAGTCCCTAACACGATCCACCAAGTTGTTCCCTCTGACAACTGTGAGAACCACTACCCAGTGGCTCTGGTTCCCTTTGAGTGGAGGGAGGCTCAGGTCTGCTGAAAATAGCTGTGAGTCCTGCCCATGCCTGTGCATTGTCTTATAGGCAATGACCTGGAGCACACCATCTGGAAGAAAATGGAGCTCAGGTGACACTTGGAGATGATGGCATTGCCTGAGTGGGTGTGCCTAACCACACGGTCCATGGCGGACCAGCAGCTTGGTCAAGAGGACCTAAAACCTGGAAAAATGGGCTTGGTGCCTGCCAAATACAAGAAGTGCAGGGGCCAACAGATAAAACATACAGGGGCATATTTACTAGGAAGTTGCATAGGGCAGTGCTGCAAGCCTTTCTGCTGAGCTGCCATACACCAATTCAAAAGGGAATAAAATGCACCATGTTTACAAGATTTGGTGCATTTCTGTCCTTTCCTCCTGTGCTGCCACACAAATTGCTGCCTAATGCTGCTAGCCTGCACCAAGTAACGTGTGGATGGGCTGCTGCCCGCTGACTCAGTGTCCTTGGATGCGCTAGTACAAACATCTTGTCACCAAAACCTCCCAGCTGTTGAGCAGCAGTAAACCAATTCTTTTATATTTAATTAAATGATACATGTTTAATAAAGCGGTGCAGAGAAGGGTGGTGTTAATGAAAACCTAAAATAAACATAAGAGCAGCATTGACGCGCATAACAAATTCAATTAGTTTTCCTGCACTCCACCAACACTGCTTTTGTGCAAATGGCCCAAGAGTTAGTCCAAACCAATCAGAGCAGTTTTGGGGCCTTTTGTTGGTGGAATGTTCCTAAAGGTGGTCGCTGTGTACTGAAAAACCAACACAAACGTGCACGTGGTGCAGCCTTGGGATTAGGATCAGCAGGGCTCTGCCTCACATCAGAATGTACCACCCAATGAGACTGTGTTTTATAAAAATGTATTGGACCAGATGAACTGAAACCATCCAGCTGTCCTAGCACGAGCTCCACCCAATAAAGTTGTTGAGGCGTCATAGAGGATGCAAACAAATGCATCCAGGGCATCCTGTCACTGTGTATTGCATGTGAAGCAGTCACAATGTGGCTTTGTGCCTTTGTGCTGGGCGTCTTCGTTGCAATGTAAATAACTTCTTCCAGACATCAGATATGGGTGGCTGCACATATCTGTGGATGCACTGTAAATATTTGTGGGGCCAGGAACAGCTACAGCTTCATGAGGAAGCATGTACAGCTGCTCATTTCTGAAAGGCTGCACACAGCTGCCATTCTTTAAGTTACATGGGTGGCTGTACGTGTGGGAGGAGTGGAAAGCTATACCTCACTGTAAACAGCCATAGACAGCAGTACATCTTAGAGGCGCCATATGTAATGGCACGCCTGAGGGGTTATAGATTGTTGAATCTTTAAGAGTCGACAGACAACTTCACCTCTTTGAGGTACCAGAGATAGCTTGGCCTCTTTGAAGGACCGCAGACAGCTGCACTTTTTTAAGGGACAACAGACAGCTGCATCTCTTTGAGGGAGTGCAGACATACGTGCCTCTTTGAGGGACCACAGACAGCTACACCAGTACAGAACATGGTGTGACCCTGGGGAATGGATATGTTGCCTGTCAAAGACTGGCTTTTTGATCAAGGTCTGGATGCTTCTCTGCTGACTGCAGGGAACAACTATTAGGAAGAAATTACAAAGGGGTGAAACTCAAAAGCAAAAAAAAGTTTAAGGATTTCTATAGAGCCCACAAAATTGTGCATAATGGCATCGAAGTGCTATCAAAGAGTGATTCCCGTCTGGCTGGATGTGGTCTTCTCTAGCAAACAGTGATTTGGTGGATTTTATTTGCAGTAAGTTGGATCTGGAGATCTCGATGCCCCTCCCGCTTCATTCGACTGTCCCAGTATTTTAAAGAAACGTGATACATTTCCAGTTCCTTCTTTCCCCTTACTAGGTCCTAATTGATGCAAGAATTTCACTCCTAAGTTTCACAGCAAACAGAACACCAAGGTCAGTATTACAATAGGAAATGCTTATGTGACAAGGAATGGAACAGACACATTTTGCCCCAGCTCACATTAAATAAATAGCTTTGACCCAGACCGAAAATAAAGAAAGCACACTGTGAAACAACTATAAAAATACATGAGGTCTTTGCTAGCAAATCAGTAATGTTCAACAAAAGGCACAAGCTCCACAAATACCCACTATTAGAAAAATGAAGGTAAATGTTTTTATCATCATTTGCACTTCATTTGTGATATGAAATAGAGTACATTGGCTGTAGGACCCAGTGGTGACTTTTAGGGATGTATGATTTGAAATTAACTAAACTGTAAGAGAGGGTCTGTGTAAAGTGATTTGGTGCAGGATGCAAGGGTTGGTTTTAGGCAGTACTTGGATGGTAGAGTTGACCTACATTATGCACTAACTAATAGGTCTATTCTTTCTCGACCCTATCATTGCTTTTGAGGTGGGTCTCATCTCTAAGGCAGAAACCCTCCATAGTGTGAATACATGCCCATCCACCTATATTGATTGTTGTAAATGGGTCAGACATTCTTAGCATCCTACTGAACTATCCAAGACAAATTCTTAATGTGTTTACAGCTAATATTCAATGTGTGTTTTCAATACTTGTAAAACAGCAGCAGCTCACTAATATTACTGCAAATACCCTTTGTGATACTCTCCCATTTTTCTTATGTGAGGTCCTGTTTTGGTGTTAAAGAACCTTGTTTATGGATGCTGCATGAAATAAACACATCATTTATCTAAAAATGTCAATAACATTCCCTCACACATCACCAGCATTAAAAATAAATTACAAGAAAACAGTACTAAAAATAATCTAAGAAATGATCAAGGTCATCAGGGCAAGACTCACTGCAGTAAATGGAAGCGCTTTAGTTATATGCAGGACCACTGGAATTATGTGGCAGAGTTGACCAAATTATTTGTCAAGAAAAGTCCAACTATGCGTTTACAACACCAATAGCTCTAACTCAAGCAAATGTGAGACCCATTGCATTGCAAATGCTTGTTATTTCTGTGTCTTTTAATATCTCCTGGCTGACTTGCAGTCCAGTAACTTTAATAGTGGACATGTTCGTTGCCCTGCCTAATCAGATTTGCTCCAGCTAAGAAGAATTTAGTGGGATCTGTGGCAAAGTCAGGCCCTCTGGCAAAGCACCCTCGTTGGATTGGCTGGCAGGTTGTTCCCAGTTCTACGGTGGTTCTACAGGCAAAGACTCTGAAAAATGTCTAATTCACAGTTTCTAGGGTTAGGCAGGAGAAGTACACTCTGACAATAGCCAAGGGTTCCAGGACCTCAGGCGCAGAACTTGAGGTTCAGGACTTACATCAACTGAAGCCACCAGAAGGGTACATGGCAGGTCCAGTTGAAACAGGTCAGCTTGGCTCTTTCAGGACAATGGGCTTCTTTAACTTTTGTGTCTCTGTAGCTTAACATGAGTTATGTCTTGGAGTCCATCTCTAGGTTTTGGGTAAAAGTGACAGCAGTTCCAGTCCTTAGGGTTCTTTTTGCAGCTCCTAACAGCAGGTGCAGTCTTTCTTCTGTCTTCCCCAGGCCCAGCAGTGTTCTGAAGAAGGCACCAAAGGGTATCATTTGTTGACTCCCACTAACTAGTCTGCAAAGGTAACCCTACCCACATTTGCAGCAGTTCCTGTGTGCCCTGTGTGCTCTACTGCAACAATCCCTCATTGCCCATGTTGCAGCTGATATGCTAATATGAGAATATGCTAATGAGTTGCGTATTTTGACTAATGAGAAAATTCGACATTTGATTAACAGTAATCGAAAATAACATGGAATTGTGCAAAATATGCCCACGGGGGTGGTCACCATCTGTGTTAATAGTACTAAAATAATGTGAAATGTTTAATATTTTGTATTAATATGCTATAATGAAGGACATAAATTTATGTTATGGTGTTTCATATTCTTAAATTAGCTACCCCAGAGGCCTGGTCAGCCTTGCTTGCTTAAATGTGGAGACGCGATGAACTGCCGCAGACTGGAACTGGAGAAAAGCACCTTGAACTGTACAGAGTTCACCATTGAACACTGTTAGCAAAATCTGCAAACTCACCAGCGGACAGGAGACGATCAGAACAAATTGATACAATTATGTGTAGAGTAGGCTAAATGTACTTTCCCAGGACTTGAACAATGGAGCTTCAGACTAAGCTGGGGGCAACAATTTCATTACCTGAAGAGCCGGATGATGTCCTCATCGACAAAAGGACCAATCATGTTAATGGAACTTGACTCTCAAAATAACGTAGACAAGTGGTAAACAAAAACTATAGGTTAGAGTCATAACCCCTGATAAGGGTGACCAATGGGCAAATTGTGGGACAGCCTGAAAGACCCTAATAAAAAGTAATGACATGAGAGGAAAAATCAGAACTGAGAGGCGAAAGTTGATGACGTCAGGAGACGCTGTCTGAAGTGCTGAAAATTGGCCTTGCTCCCTGTGAGCCTGAGCCCAACTGATGACTGATGACCTGGAGACGAAGACTGACTTGCTGCTGATCTATCTTGAATAGGTAGCTATAACTCAACTGACTAACGTGTGCTTTTCTTCTAGGTACCAACTGCAATGTTTTAAAAATGTTTTTCTCTTTTAGTTAGACTTTTCCAAATTATTGGTTTTTGACAAAAAAAAATTGCATGAAGACCCACATGCTGATGCTAATTTGAGACAGGGTGACTAATGGTGACTTTGACTTCAAACTGACCGACTCATATTGCTGAATTATTCAATGTTCATGATTCGCTATGCTTTGATTAATGTTGGTTGCATATTAATAAAAATCTTGCTAATTCATTGCTCATGTTGCTAATAAGGTTTGGTAATCATGGTTTAGTTGAATAAAGGTTTTTGGTTTGAGTTGTAACTAATAGGGAATAAAGCGAATTAACCTTCTTATGAGTGATGGTATTTTCTTTTAGAACGTTTTTCACTATTATCTGTTGATTTAACAAATGAATTAGTGTGGATGTTTCTTTCTCACTGCACTTGACTAGGATATCCTATGCGATCCAAAAGATTCATCGGCCTATATGCATCCCCTTGTAACTCCCAGGCCATCATGTCAAGGGAAGGTCGACCTCTCCCAACACCTAGTACCTTCATCTCAGCTTTGGAAGACAATTCACACAAAATCAAGGAGCTATTCAATTCCTTTGGTGAAAGCTTGTGGCTCAGGCAAATGGCCTGCTAGAGGCTTCAGGAAGCCTAGATGTAACTTTTTAGAAGTACCTTTTGTCACTAATTTGACTTTACCAAATAATTGGATTTGTAATAAATATTTTTAAAAGAATGAACTGTTTACCTGGTTCCTAGGTGAAGGTAACTTTCTTAATTTTAATAATGCATCTCAATGCTTTCCTGTTGGACAACGTACCCTGTAACAGTGACAATAGCTTTTAGATCATTGTCACTAACGAGTATAACAACTTTGGAATATCATGTACCATGCCTTTAGGGGCATTTAAGGTCTACCTATGGGTGACTTCATAATATGTAAAAGGAGAATTTAGTTCCGTCAGTAGGGGTTGTTAGGTCAAATTTGCAGTTTATTCCTACACTGTCAGGTTTCTTGCAGCATGCCTGCAGTTATGTTTTGCATTGTGACTTTAGCGATGGCACAATATGTGTTGCAGCCTACTAGTGAAATTTAACTTATAGTCCCTCGATACATGTATGGGAACTACATACTAGAGACATACAGGTGAGTTAAATATGAAATTAGGAGTATAACTAATTTCTACATGTTTTAGGGGTCAGAGTAAATGCACTGGGGCCTGATTAGCACTGGTTAGAACAGTCTAGTGCACCGACACAAAATCAGCAGCATTAGTAAAATAATGGGGGCGATCATGCAAAAGGAGCCATATTTCTACAAATTGTAGATAATATTTTGGCACAACACAGTTTGACTACCATGCAAAACTGGAGGCAACCCAGTGTGATTTGGGCGGAGCAGCTTCGATTGCCTGACAAACAACTCTGAGAGGCATGCTTTGAAATACAGCGTTTTCAAATTATTTTATGGTCTCAGCCATGACGTACCTGTTGCAAATACAGACATCCTGATTGCAACATTCTTTATATACGTCGGTGCTGTCCAGCTCTTAAGGTATGCTGGGAGCAGATGTAGGAAATACTGAGGAACTTCTGCGATAGGCGGATTGCTCTAACGGCAGGGACAAATATGTTGTATGATTTGTTCTGAACTCAATGAAATAAGTATTGGGCATTGTGGATTTACATCACTGGCTGTTGCTAAGCTGGGTTACTATGGAAAAGGAAAACAGTTTCAACAACATATTCGCAGACTGAACGAGTAAGACGATGATCTTGGCGTCCTATGAATGCTGCCGGATAAAATACCCATAAAGAAAAGGATAAATAAAGAGGTGGAATCAGGCCACCTTGCTATTGGACCCATATTAAGTTGTAAGTATACCCCTTTAGCATTTGGTCCTTTTGGTAACGAAGCAGAGCAGTCAAATGCTGATTGGGTGAGGTAGACTCTTAGATCTAGAAGAGACATAACAGTTCTGGGTCAGGGCCAGCTGAGGCAGGAAAGCATACATACTGTTTACAAATTCCTATAAGTATTTAAAGAACATGAGAGATAATGCTTGGCATTTTTGTGATTTGTAGGTCTGTCACTGTTTGTCTGTGGCATCCTTCACATTTGTTATTTTGGGTTCTGTTATTTGGTTTTGCATGTTAGTTTATGCCATTCTCTTCTCATTGTATTCTGAGATTATTTTACCTCCCAAGTGCATTATTAAAATTCTGATCTCCAAAGCTGCATGCTTGTGATCAGACAGCATCTGCAAAGCTGGTTCCTTAGAGGTCCCAGAGTATATTCAGATGCCTGCAGGGTCTCAGAATTGCCTACTTTCTGAAAAATGTGTAAATCATACTCTTGAATATCATCTGGCAGTAAGGTTCCTTCAATGGCTGTTGAATTATTATGATAATTTGACTATGACTATAATGTCTAGGACTTGGTGATGAATGTTTGAAATTGTTCAGCATTCCATCCATCACATGTTCTTTTTGCATTTGCCCCCCTCAGTGGGAAGTGTATACCCAGACATGGGTCTTGTGATCCCTGTGTCATCAGATTCAAGCTAACCTGGCTGATGAGGGGTGATACCCCGAAACTGGTGCTAGGATGCTAATTTCTGGTCCAGGGAGGACCTGGCCTGGCCATAAGAACCGGACCATTCTCATAGGGACCTAGGTCAAGACTGGTTTGCATATGGCTGGGTCCAAGCTAGAGTTGCCTGCTGAGCAAAAAAGATGGATTCAAGCCCAGATCTGTCACTGGGGGTGAATGTTTTACATTGTTCAGCATTCCATTCGTCATCTGTTCTTTTCGCAATTGTGTAACACAAAGGCGGCCACTGGAACTATTATATAGGTGAGCACACACGACTGATACTAAAGCAAATGGCCAGGAAGACGATCAACAGGGGGCACAACAGCATCACTTCTCTCTATAATGATTTTTGTTGATTTACAATAGCGAAGAAAATCAACTAAACCGGGATTAGCCATACCTTAAAAAACACTGCAGTCATGGCATCTACAGCAAGCGAGCAAAACAACTTGCTACCTGTCAAAAAATGCCACTGGCAGGAACGCTCTAATTTATGTGTAGGAAACTCAGGTTGGAAATAAAAACGAAAACTCCTTTCTGTCATCAAACCCACAACAACAGAAATGCACACTGGGAGAAAATGACATGTCGAAATTAAAGGTCAATTTTTCGACCCGCTTCCCTCCCTGCCTGTACTTTAGTAGTGACCTATTAGTGGTGTTCAGCCTTGAATGAGGGGCGGCAGGGGGGCGCTGTAACTTGCACTATTCTCCAAGTCAGTCAGATAGACGAACTCCCAACGTGATTGTTGCCCAAAATGCTTAAAGCTAACATGTCTATGGACATAAAACCCAACTTGTATCCTATTTGGAAAATACAATATTGTAAAAAAGTGTGAGCATATAATAAAAAGATTGGTCACTATAATGTGGTGAAGAAACAATTTTGTTTTTCATTTTACCAAATTAGACAAACTACCACCAACTTCATATATTTCTGATAAGAAAATCACTATGTAGTATATTATACGGCAGAGGCATAGAGTCAAAAGATTATGAATTCTGGTGCGCTTGCTGCTGTCCGTACCTTCTATTGTGCAACGAATCCTTCAATGTTGTCCTCACAAAACCATGTCCACGTTTTCCCCAACACTCATCTTTGAACTGCATCACACCTGTTAGCACTTATGTCCGACAAAGAGAATACCTGAGGAGTGGAAGGGAGGGACACGTGGAACATAAAGGCACTTTTAGCTCCCCTAGAAGGCAGACAGCCCTGCAGCTGGTGCTTTGAAAACAAATTAGTACCACTTGTGATATCAAAATGAATGCAGGCCCGAGAGACACTCTAAGTAAAGAGTTCCCCCCTCATTGAATAGCACAGACAGCCAAACGGAACAACAAAGAGGGGGCTCCACCTGAGCCTTTGGCACGTGCTAGGCTCTGGCACCAGAAAAGATCTACTACCAATCTGAAAAGACAATGTTCGGCAGGTTGCAATCTTATTTTATTTTTGGAGGGGAGCTTGTGTATTTGTTTTTTGTTATGGGCGTATTTCTGTATAGCTGCAGACTCATGAAGTTGTATTTGGGAAGCGCAAAGATAAATATGGGCAACTGTAAATTTTGCTCATTTCCCCGCTAGAACATATTGCAACCTACCAGCAAGGCATAAAGTGAAACCTTGGCCATATGAGATTGTGTTTGCCTTTTCTATTGTTCTTTACTGTTCTGCATGCACCCTATCTGCCATCAGTTTAATCTTGAGGCTAACTTGTTCCTTCTAAGAATATTATAGAGAGCTTATCACGAGATTCTATGATAGTGAGAAACACAGCCACATGTAACATAACCTTCCATTTTTAAAGTTTATTTTCTTGCCAAAGCAGTTTCTTCCCACAACTGACAATTTTTTAATTGTTACGCAACCCAACGATCATCATATTCATGACATCGGAGCCACAAGAATGGATGGACACACTATCAGCATCAATGCAAACCTGCCAGAATAGCAGGTGCACAATCAGAATGAAGCCTAAAGGCTGCTGCAGTGATGGACACGAAGATAATGAATGGTAAAGGCTAAGTACAGCATGGAAAACGGTGACCAACCAATAATGTAATGGAAAGCTCATCACTCATAGCTCCACAGGAAAATCACATCAATACACCATCAACTGGCCAATCTTCCCCCATAGTAAGATCCTCCAACTCCCTTACCCACCAATAGTAGAGCCCAATCAAACTTGGTTCATAATTTGCCTACAGAATTGGGCAAAGTCAGGATCAGTTGCCTTAGAGAAGGCAATAAAGATACCCACTTCACCCAACTATTATAATGACGAAGTTAAGCTCAGCCTGCCACAGGCAGTCTGTGTTTCCTAGCATAGGAGGTCCTATCGGTGGGGCATCGTTTACCATGAACTTGTTGTGGTTGGCATCATACCCTGACCCCTATTTCCGAGGTGCATACATTCAGTAGTGTGGAGGCCCAGGGCGTGCTGTGGTAGGGATCGAAATGAGCAGGCAGGGGCAGTGCGGGAGGCGACACATAATCATTCACCCAAACCTGGGGGTCTGGAACGGAGAACGTGAGCTTGTCAATGAGTAACAACAGTCCAGCCCCTGCTCTGCAAGATTTAACTTTGCAGCTGTGATATTCCCCTTTACAATAATGACCCACGCCTGTCGCATTTTTTGAAGTTTACAATCTCCACCATTGTTGATATTTAAAAGTGAAAGTGTATTCTTAGTAAGTGCTTAAATTTGAATCAGTACATGGTGAGCAAATCATATACTCCAGGTGTTTTCAAAAGCAACCATTCATCGGCTTGGCCTCCCTACTGACTGCTCCTTTTTTTTAAATTGTCAATATAAACTAACATATGAACGTTGTTATGCATCCCGTTATTGTCTGAAATATTGTAAAGAGTGGGGAAAATGGCTATTTCCCACTGTAGTGATGTCCCCAGGAAACCTTGCCTCCATGTTCTATACCACATTTCCTAGGTCTTTGGAGACTCGAGCAAGGCAGCAGAACGGCAGCTAATGGATGGTCTTACCCACCTTCATTCCCCTCCTGCGTCGGAGTGGGACACAGGCCCGGGTACAAAATAAAGGGAGCCTCCACTAATGAATTAGATTCCTAACAAAGTGACCACTGATTGAAAATTAGGGCAGTTTTTAACTTGCAAAGGCAGGCTGTGTAAGCTTTTTGCACGGTATGGAAAACAGCATAGGTCTGAGCTTGCTGCATGCAATGTTTGTTGTAAAATCAGTAAAATCACCAGTAAAACGAGATTAGCAGTCTATTAAACACGCCTTTTAAAGTCATAGTACTCTGAGAAGGAGGCCTTTCTTCTACCCTCTCCAGATTTTGGAATGTTATTGTGTTTAGTTTTCTTGTTTGAGTTGCGACTCTTTCCTTATGTCAGATGACTGAAACAGACTCCTGGTACACTTTTAATATTTTATTGATTTGGTATCATGTAGTTTCATGCCGAGAGACAGCTTCATTTTCATTTCATCGAAGGATCATGTGCTCTGTAAATATGCCATATGTGTCATTGCCTGACAAACCATGTTACCGCTTTTATGCTTGCAAACTTTGCAGATTTTTTTTTAGATGTATAGTGTAATAATTTCCTGTATCAAAAGGGAAATTGTCAATTGTCAATGTCTTATCACTACAAATGACTGGAAACCACACTATGAAAACGACTGCTGTATGCCTCTTTGCATCCCGTTGCACGTCCACTGACTCATTGCACAGTACATAACTGAAGGTCAAGAACTTCCCTTAAAGGAACATACCAAACCTTGAGTCACGAGGCTCTATATATGGCAATTTACTATTAATTGTGCATCGGGAATTAAACTATACTATAGCGATTAAATAGAATATATTTTTCCTCAACTATGCAACACGTACTGTAATGTACATTTTTTAGTACTATCAACAATTCGTGTGTTAATACCCGTTTTATTCCAAGTTATATCAACTTCTCGCTGGTTTCACAGAAGCTAGTTATTCAATTGTCTTCATATCAAGAGTGGTAGTCAGGCTTTCATCCAACCTTGAGACTTGCTTTGCAGTAACCAAACTCACTTGAATATTTATGAAAAAGGTGCCAGAAGAGACTTCGAGATCAATTTGGCTCACACCATTTTTAATATATCTGGAGAACTAAAAAGATTGATTTATTTTCTGGGTGTAATGTATAGGTTTCGCACGTTGGTCTTTGTGTCATGGCAAGTAGACTTTTGCAAGTTGCATTTAAAGAAACAGCTCAATTTGTATACCATGTCTTAGGGCATTTTTTGTCTTAAATGTGTCACATGTAATTTGTCATGATGGTCAAAACCACTGAATTTTGAAGAAACTATAACTATTAATATGAGTGTCATTTGATACGTTGTTCACATATTCTAATAACCTTATAAAAGCACTCGATTTTTCACATTGTTGTTATTTAAGCATTTGAAGAAACATATGTTTCAAAAATACACTACTTTTAGGGATCATAATGTTGCAGGGTTCTGTATTGTTCAGTCTTTAAAAGGCTATTGTCAAACGCAAAACTGACAACAGGCAAGGCCCTGCAGCCAACCCCCACCGTGCACGGATAAAGGCCATGCGTGGCAGTGGTTGTATTATTGTATAGTAATTAAACTTACTTTGAGTTAAAAATCCATAGAAATTCACAAAAGACAACAAATAGAGGGCAGGAATGTACCATATCATGTAGATACTTGCGCATTCCTGCTCTTTTTGTTTTACACAGGGCAGCACAGAAAGAAGGCTTGCAGCACTCCCCTGTGCTAAAAGCTTGCAAATGAGGTCCTCTGATGTTATATATATATATATATATATATATATATATATATATATATATATATATACCTTCACCATGCACAGCTAATTACTACTCATATTATATCCTTGATGACACATTCTATGGCATCTTTGATAATATCAGTGCAACATTTGCAAAAGATTTAATGATAATAAAACTGTGCATAGTGAGGGCGCGAGTTATAGTTACCTTAGGGCGTGAGTTATAGTTGTTTGAAATAACTCTTAACTATAACCGATTAATTTTTATGGTCTTGTAGATTGAAAATGTGAGCCTAACAATAACGCCTCCGTAACCTTTGTTTTTTTAAATACATACATGTAGATGTATATAACCTTATGGGGTGGACACAAGGCCTGAGTCCCCTTTCCCTGTAATGGTGGATGCAACATTTCTTCTGAAGTTGTGGCTCCCAGATCATAAAGCCCTACCGGAGCAAAATGGCCAATGAGAGAAAGAACCTGCTTTGCCAATCACAGTGTTTTTTTTATTTTTATAAAGGCCATCTCATTGCTTGGTTGCTTTTAGGTGCACAAGAGAAGAGACCTCACATCACCTGCAGAACTACCAAAGAGAAGGCCTAACACTTACTTTGGTCTTCCAAACTCTTACGTTTGTGCATCTTAGTGCCACTGCCAACTTAGAGCTTAAGATTGCCCCAAAGAAAGTAGCTCCCAAGAAAGTGGCCACTGAGAAGATGTTTTCCACTAGTGACATGCCAACCACGACCTTTTTCAGGAGAAGTGTGCCTGCCACACCGGCTTAAGGGGAGGAACCTGGGAGCAGCACTCCCTCATCAACAGCACCAACCCAACCTAAGCCTAAGACCATGTCTGTCAGTGAGGCAGCCACTGCAATCATTGCACTTCCAATGAGCAGTGACATTGAATTGGATTTGTCCCTTTCGCAAAGTAGTACCCACTCGTTGCAGGAAACAGAGGAAAGTGGACAGCAGCTTCAGCCAGCAATAGTAGATTTTCCCAAAGTTGGAGCAGAAAAGGTGGTCGATCTTTCTGCCGAGCAAGAACCTCCTCTTTAAAATCAATGGCTCCTAGATCTCCAGTAAGAAAAAGGCAGGGTACTACTCCACCATCTTCTCCAAGCACCACTACTGATGATGATGATATGGACATGGAGTGAACCGCGGCAGAGTCTGAGAGACGCCAAGAAAGGCAAGGAAAAAGAAAAGTTCCAGAAAATCTAAGAATCATGGAATGGGATGATGATGGGGAAGAAGATGTTGACGAGCCAGTCATTCTGGAGGCTGGCACAGAGGAGTCTGATATTACTATCCAACCTGCTTTGATGGATGAGCAACAAGCAGTACCCCCAGCTCTCATATTTGAAAGGCATTAGCAGGGACCTGCACAAACCTGTACATCAGTAGAAGTATGCACTGCAGAGAGGCAATCACCACATCCACCTACCTCCAGTTCTTCTTCAGGCATTGGCCCAGAGACATTTTTATAATTAGCAAACAGGAGGAGAACATTGCAATATGCTCCATTTGCCAGGCAAGTGTTGACCGAGGCACGTCTGGTTCACATTATGATATTGGAAGCCAGATGACCCATATCAAAAAACATCATGCAGTCCAGTGGGAGGAGCACCTTAAAAAAATGTCTGAAAATGGTTCTTGTGGTGAAATGAAGAGAGACAGGAAACATGACCAACAACTGGTCAAATCACAGTGGAAAGTGAGAAAGAAGAGGGGGACACCCTCACACAAAGCAGCCCTGTTCTCAGCAGTGCACCAGAATCACCCACCTCAGTGAACTCACATTGGCACAGGAAGACTGAAAGCCAGGTGGAGGCACCACAGCATACGGTGAGTGCACCACGAAGCACATTGAGTCTACCACCAACTACATCTCAAAAGTCACCTTTGTCAGTGGCCCACAAAAGAAGAAAATCTAGGCTACAATTACGGGCATGTTTATGCATGAGGATGACGTGTTTGTACAATGGGAAGCTGGCAAAAATCTTAGCGCTGGACCTCATCCCTTTTTCTTTTGTGGAAGGAGTGGGATTCTTAGAGTATGTGGCAGCCATCTGCCCAAAACAGAAGGTTCCAAGTCAGACCTACTTTGCCAGAGTTGCTGTTTCAGTGCTACATCACAAAGTGCAGCAAAGAGTTGTCCTCACTGTCCACCTGATGACAGATATGTGGACAAGTTGTCAGGCGAAGGATTATGTGTGATCACTGCAAACTAATTCTCTTTTGTGGGTGTTAAGCTACTTATAAGTGTTGGCCCTTAAGAAAGTTTGAGGGGTGTTTTGCGGCATGCAACAGTAGCCTTGTTCACCATGGAGAAATCACGCACAGCTGCAAAACATCTTGGAGGTATTTAACAGCAAGGTGTCTGAATGGCTGTGAACCAGAGGTCTCCGAACTGGATTTATTGCCATGGACAATTGCAGTAACATAGTCAAGGCCATGGCTGACAGTGGCTATTTCAGGGTCCTGTGTTTGGAGCACTGCATCAACCTGGTAGTGCAAGACTTTCTAAAAAAAAGAAGACATATTCAGCAACATACTGACCACCTGCAGACAAATCTGCATGCATTTCAACCATTCTTTTAAAGCCCAGATTATTCAGTGTGGTAACAGAGCACCAGTTAAAGCCCTGATACAGGAGGCGCCAACACACTGGAACTCAACCTATTATATGTTGCAACGTCTGTTTGAGCAGTACAAACAGATCAAAGACTATGTCATTCAGAGAGGAGCTGATGCAGTTGGGAAAGCTAAGACCGTGGATTCAAACAAATGGGACCTAGTCAAATGCCTGGCACAGATGCTGCTGTCTTTTGATATTTTCACGCAGGATGTTAGCAAAGAGGACAGTACGATGGGCCAAGCTATCCTGTTGTTGCATCTGCTAGAGGACAAACTAAAGAAGATGTCTGAAAGGTTCGCACTTAGAGGTGTGAACGAAAACCTAGAAGCGCATGGCTTGATTGAGAGCCTAAGCTATCGCTTGATTTGTAATGGAAGGTACGTCCTCCAACTTCCAGAGAGGGCAGTCTTGTCTTACAGCAGACAACATCAGCAACAGGAACACCTGCAACAGCATCTTCAGAAAACTCAAACCCAACCTCTGCATTGGCTTGGTTTCAAGTGGCAGGTCTTAAGTCCAGTGCAGAGGAGAAGGCAAAGAGGTTGAGCAAGTGGCAGCACCAATTAAACTTCAGAGGATGTTCCATGAGTATTTGGATGACCCAAAGAAGTTCATGTGGATCAAAACCCATTGCTGTATTGATATGGGAAGATGCACCAATGGCCAGAGCACATCAGGCTGGCAATATAGTATTTGGTTTGTCCTGTAGCCAGTGCGTCTGTTAAACGTGTGTACAGTGCAGCTGGTACAGTTGGTACAGTGAGACGGAGCAGTTTCTTACCTGAAAATGTGGCAAGATTAACCATGATCAAAATGAATAAGCATTTTATGCCTCCTGATTACACTGTTCCTGACATACCAGAGGTGGAGGACTAGCATGAGTGGTCAGAATCAAGTGTGTTTGCTGACCAACTTCTGGGTAAACCACCTGAGTTTGAGGACAAGCTCTACTTCCTGGACTTAGTGTGCCAGTGCCACCGTAGAACGTTTTAATTATTTCTCATTGAACTTCTATCTTTCTTTGAAAAAAACAAAAAAACAATGCTAGTTCAACATATGTTTATATCAGGTTTATGCTGCCTCACCATGTTGTGGTCACATATTAAGATATGACCGGAATGGAGTTGGACCCGTGTGCACTGAAAAAGCTCCCACATTCCCTACTATACATTGGAGATGATACCTGCCTCCCTCACATGCCATTGCCTATATTTATTTATACGTCACCTACAAGGGCTGCCCTGAAAGATCATTTATTAAAAGTCTACCAGTGTCAATACCAAATTCAAATGTACTACTAATACTAATCATACTATCTTGGGTCTCTCTGTGGCAGAAGAAGGATGGTTTACAATGCATTTAACTGAACTGTGTCAAACTTCTCCCTTCATCATTTCCTTCCACAACAGATTGATGTTGGTATGCTGTTCAGCGCCCAATTAATAGTGTTGTGGTTTTGTGTATGTAGTGTTTGTCTTTGTCACAACTTTCCTCAAATCCCTTTTCCCATCCATTCATTGAGACCTCTAACCCTCTCCCTCAGGCTGTTTGATTTATTGAGGTGTGACTTAATTTCACACTATAAATGGATGACACATTTGCTGGGGCACATGTGGTAGCAACACCAGCTCACAGCATGACCTTCTATTAACTGAGCAATATTCCACACCGGCCCCATCAACATCATCATTGAGGCCTATTGTGTTGTGTGTTGCATAAACGCTTAACCTTGTCCAACCACTCTTGACTCTGAGCCAACTTCTCCTGACTTCATGATTTAATTTCCTTACTTTTGTTTTTAAATACTAGTTCCCCACCATTGCTCAGAAGAAGGTGATATTGCTAGTTTTTTGAAAAAGTTTTTTTTGTATCATATCAGGTCTTCCTTGTTGTGTGTCAAATACTGTCATTGTGATAGTCTGGATTCAGTCTTCTTAAAGATATGGTATAATATGACCCATTAACTCTCTCTTTTCTTTCAATCTAGTTGACAGTGATGACTAACCCTCTGATTAATCCTGCAGTCAGAGTTCTTCTAGGTTGGAGTGGCACCTTCTTTCTTCCCTGTTAGCACGCTGGGCTGCTGCTAATAATATCTACCACCCTCTTAAGATGCCACCTTGGTAAAACCCCTACAGAAAAAAGACTGTATCACTTCATCTATTTAGGTAAGAGAAGAATTATGGTACAAAGTTAACGTGTTTAGTTACCAATTTACTTCTACTGAAGAAGATGTCTGTGTGTATCTAGGTTTTAGTAGGTAAAATAGAAAATCATCCCCTGGTGGTCATAATAGTTGCAGAGGGCACCAGTACAGGGCATAAGTAAATGAAATGTACTTGTTTACCAGATTTATAAAACAAGCTACACTATAAACAGCGGTGCAAGCTAAAACCCCAAAATAAATATTTTGAGGCTTAAATTAAGTAAAATAAATGATCCCCTTTTTATTTTTAACAAATACACCCTTTCCACACACAACAGACCCCTCTCCCAAAATAAATAGCCCAGTCCTCGGAAAGTCCAACTAAAGTCCAAGGTGAAGCCCGGTCCTAACTCCCTCCCCACCCTCTCCACCCACAACAAGTTCCACCCACCAAAACAAAAAAATTAATAAAGGGCTTAGAAGAGGGCATTGTCCATATGGTTCTGGAGCTGGTCCAGGCTCTGCTCTATGCTCCCTAGCCAGCTTTCAGTGCGGTTGAGCCGCTACAGGACACAAACCTGGAATAGCATGTCTGAGGGTTGAGGTGTATGGCAGTAGTGGCAGTCATGGACCCTGACTTCTGGCGGTGGTGCCGGCAATGTAGAGGTTGGTGCTGGCATGCTGATGCATTTTGTTCTGGGTCCGAGGCAACTATTTCAGCCTCTTCCTCCTCTAAGACCACCAGCCGTCAGTTTTTGGCCTGGATGTTCTCCAGCTTCTGCTGCTGCAGATGGGCCACTATCTCATGTCTGGTTGATGGTTGTCAACAGGAGTAGCTATATGGAGAAAAACGCAAATAAAAAACACAAATTGTAAAACAATGTTCTGAACAAACACTTCTTCAAAAGTAGGTAGTGGGCGGCACAGCATGTTGCTGGTGCCCTATGGTCACTGGAATTTGATGTGATTATTATTAGGAGAGTCACAGGTCCAGTTTTATTTGTGTACCCACATATGCCTCACATAAAAAGCACTGACTGTCTGCTAGAAGAGAACTTAGGCCGAATAACACCAGAATAAATAAAACTGTAATTTCATTTTTGCATTCAAAGGCTTTTCTAGTAAATAAACAAACACTTTCAGAAGAAAAATAAAAATGAACTCAACTTCAATCTGTCATCAATCTTTGTAATTCCCCCCCCCATAGTTGATCTACCCCCATATTTTCTGTTTATTGTATTAGTGTGTCTTTTTGTGTCTCATTTTTATGATGTTTTGATTTTTTTTTGTGACATTTTGTATTTTTGCTTATTTTTCCTTTTTTCTTCCTTCATTTTCCTCCTGCTTCTTTTCTCCTACCCACCCAGCACCATGGCAGAGCAGTGAGGCAATAGCGGCTGCTTGCCTTGCGGGCAGCACCACTGTTTAGGGGTGCAGCCTCAGCTGATCTTCAGTGAGGAGAAGGTGGCAACACTGTTTTTCATGTGCAGCGCCACCTCCCCTCCATGCTGGTTGTAGGCCTGGAAGTGGTTACCCCCGGCGGGTGCATCAGCAGCACTGGGCTAGGATCCACCAGTTGGACAGGGCTAGATCCAACACACCACCCCACAGCTGATGCACTGCTGGACCGATTTGATCCACCATGAGCAGTACCTGCTCAATCTGCTAAGCATTAAAATCCTGGGGCTTGGTGAGTATTCTACAATGCTAAGTTGTTTTTCCAAATAGCATGCAGATTCCACTCAGAGAATTATATATTATGTGATTCATTTAAAGCTAAGCAGGTTCTCTGCGGTGCTATATCATTGTACTCATAGGTAGGCACTCGCTTTGGCTGATCATTTAAGAAGCCATTGCAGTGTAGACTCCTCTGCCCTCCTGTCTTCATAGTGAATAAGTGATATCAGTGAGTTAGCGTTCTCTGTGACTTTATGTGGTGTGTACAGTCCAAAGCAATTTCACAGTGGTGCAAGTATACATGCATAGCAAAAAAAGGAGACTGAATTGGTTCATCAAGGGGCTTGAGAAATGAGAAAAGAATAAAAGATGATTCATTGCAATGCAATACATTAGTTCCAAATATAGGTTTTGTTAAGGAAATTTGGAACAGGAATTTTAGAAGCATGGCCAACTCAATGATAGTTGATCACGCTAGTATAGTACCATAGCTGATCTGATTTAAGTGTAGTGTTATTGCACTTGCCTGTATAATAATTTTGTGGAGATTAACGGTGTTACTAATGTATTTTTGTAACTTCTTCCTAATCTTACTTCATCTGCCAATGGCAAGAAGAGGCCCACTTCACCTGTGGTTCTGGCAGGAGCTGGAGAGGCATTAAGGAACTTTGGAATAGGAATTTTAGGAGCATGGCCAACTCAATGATAGTTGATCACACTAGTATAATACCATAGGCGATCTGATTTAAGTACAATGTTATTGCACTTGCTTGTTATATAATAATTTTGTGGAGATTAACGGTTTTAATAATGTATTTTTTTAACTTCTTTCTAATCTTAGTCCATCACCCAATGGCAAGAATAGGCCCACTTCACCTGTGGTTCTGGCAGGAGAGGCACCGACGACCAGCGTTGATGCTGATGGCTCTGCTCATCCCAGTAAGTCCTATTATTTAAATATTTTTAAAATGATTATTTCCCTAACTTTTATCTCTCACACTTTTATGCTACTTTTGATTTTATGCTACTTTTAATTTTGCTTTGTTTACTTTTTTATATGTTCTCCCTTTCTTTCCAACTCCCTTATCCAAGTTTGTTTAATTCCTGTTATCCCTGCATTAGCTTTTTTTCTGACTTTCATTGACCATTTTGTAATCCACCCTTTTGTTGCTCTTCAATGAGTCCGAGTCATCGTTAATCATAGCCTATAGCTCTGCCCCTCTATCACGCAAAGCTTTTGGTTGGCTTGACTATCTGACTTTTCTAACATTCCAACAAAATGCCCAGAGTGATATTTTTGACTGAAGATACTGTAGTGCTAACTGAACTGTAACAATTGTGGTTGCATTTTTTTCTTTTAAAAATTAAGCATGGGATTTGGCATCTAAAATTGTATACTGTTTTTTATAGCAACACTAACCACCAGTGGAGCTGGCTCAACTTCAACTGCTGCAGGAGCAAATGGAGCAGGGGGAGAGGATGGGTGCTTGCATATTGACAATTACTCTTACTCACTAGTAACAAGGGGAGGTCGTGATCGGATTCATGAACCCCCCCTCATTACATCTACAGTGGTGGTTGGGTTACTTATGGCATCTTCTATCTGCAACTCAGCAAGAAAAAAACATAATCTATGCTAAAATGATGGCTTAATGGAATTGCTAAAGAGCGGAAGGAAAGGATGGGTTAAAAGAGTGAAAGCAAAGGAGGCATGATGGATAAAAAAAGGATGCATGGGTGAGTATTGGTATTGGGTATATGGATGGATGAGTGAAAGGATGATTGAAAGAAAGGGTGAACAGTGTGGGTACTAAATGAATTGATAAAGGATTGAAAATATGGGTGAAAAGGCTGAATGAGAGAAAGTAAAGCTCTAATCATCGTGGCTATGGGTGTATTTAGGGGAAGAACGAAAGGACGATTCAGTAATTGCTTGGATGAATAAGGAAGGGAGCTCTTCTTTTGTAGAGAGATCAGTGACATTCCTCTATTCTTCCATAGCAAAAGCTCTACCTACCTGGCTATTCCATCTGCCTTACTCTGCAGTTGAGTAAGTTGTTTCTTTACTTTCCTTACTGCCCAACAAGTCAATTTGTTGGAAAGAATTTCTGATGGTGAGTGAGACCAGTGAGTAAAGTGGGACTAGTAAGTGCCCGATTTGATTTCAAGTATGGCGCAGAGGATACTCTGTAACAAACATGCCAAATTCTAAGTGTATGGCCCATTTCTTTCCCTGTAGTGCAGTGCATCGTTTTCCCCTGTCTACTTAAGGCAGAGAGGATAAAATATATCTGCATTTTATACATGACATGTGCAATGTCTCTTATATTTATTCATCTGACTCTTTGGAGTCAGGGTAGAAACTAAACTAATTGAAAGCTACAGTTGCCCGAGCTGCAGACAATAGCAATGTACTTGAACAATATCTAGCATGCCTCCAAGTATTTGTCACAACAACCTGTACTCCATAGTACATAATGCCTTACTCATCATAATGAGAGGTAAAATTATTTTTATTGTTCCAGTAAATGGGTCTGGTTAGTTACTAGAAAAGCCTTTAAAAGAAAAAAATAAGATCACTTTGTTTTTACTCTTGTCTTATTCTGCCTTAATTCTTTTCTGCCAGACAGTTAGTGCTTCTTATGTGAGGCATGTGCAGGTAAACAAATAAAATATTGGCCCTGTGACTCTCCTAATCATAAATAATCACATTACATTCCATCATCCCTAGGGAACAAGCAATGTAGTGCTACTGTGACCCCCAAAATCCATTTAAAGAACTGCTTGTTCAGAGCATATTTTTACAATATGTCTTTTGTTATTCTTCCTTTTCTCAATACAGCTACACCTGCATGACAACCACCACCAACCAGGCAGGAGATAGTGCCCGGTCTGCGCCTGCAGAGGCTGGTGAACAATCAGGCCGAATAACATCACCTTGTGATCCTGGAGGAGGAAAAGGTTGAAACAGCTGCCTTGGACCTAGGCCCCAGCAGAGAATATGCCAGTCCACAGCCTCCTAGCCAGTATATTGTCAGAACTACCGCCAGCAGTCTGGGACCCTGACTGCACCTGCTGCTGCACCCTGCCGCTCCACCAGGGGCATTGCTCTGACGAATCCTGCACTGGATGGATCGGATGGAGAGCCTGCCCGCCAGCATAGATCAGAGCATCGACCAGCTCTGGACCCATGTTGACAGTGTCCTGTTTTAAGCGCTTTAAAAAAAAAAATTGTTTTGGTAGGAGGGACTTGTTGTTGGTGGAGAGGGTGGGGAGGAATGTGGGCTGTACTTTGGACTTTTTGTTGCACTTTTTGGGGATGGGTTTATTTGTTAGGGGAGAGGGGTGGGACTGTTGTGGGTGGAAAGGGAGGGTTTCCTATTTGAAAATAATAAAAGGGATTTTTTTTACTTCATTTATGTCGCAAATATTTAATTTGATGTTGTAGACTTTTAGTTTGCACTGCTGTCTTTTAGTGTGGCCTGTTATTTTTAATCTGCTAAAAAAGAATATGTCATTTACTTAGACCCTTGCTCTGTTGTCCTCTGCAACTATTACTGATCACCAGGGGATGATTGCCCTTGCCTACTTTGCCTACAAAAGTTCAGTACACACAGAAAACATCTTCTTCAGTAGGAGTTAAATACTAACTAAACAAGTTCACTTCAAGTCATAGTTCTTCTCTTACATGAATAGGTGAAGCGAGGAAGTCTTCTAACTGCAGGGTTTTCCCAATATGTCATCTTAAGGGGGTAATAGGTAATAGTAGTAGCAGGCTAGCACACTAACAGGGAAGGCAGAACTTGACAGAAGCTGCACCTCCGACCTATGCTAACTCCAACTACAAGATTAATGAAAGGATTATCCATCACTGTCAATTTGATTGAAAGAAAACTGAGAATTAGTGGGTCATCATCATAACTGTTGGAAGACTGAGACCAGACTACCACAATGACAGTATTGACACACCACAAAGAAGGCCTGATATGATAATACAATCTAGTAATATCAATTACTTCTGAGCAATGGCGGGGAGCTGTAGTATAAATCTAAGCTTAGGAAATGAGATCATGGAGTCAGAACTGGGCTCAGAATCAGGAGTGTTTGAACCAGGTTAAGTGTTTACAGAACCCACATACAAGACATGAATAAAGATGCTGAGTGCGGCCGTTGTGGAATATTGCTCAGGTAATTGAAGGTAAAAGGTCATGCAGTGAGATGGTGTTGCTTTCATCCCATCCACCCCAGCAAGTGTGTGATTTATTTAAGGTGTAAATTAAATTAGGTCACACCTGAATGAATCACACATCCCTGGGGAAGGGGGTTAGGGGCTCAATGAATTGATGCAAAAAGGGGTTTGGTGAAAGGTGTGACAAATACAAACACTACACAAAAGAAACCACAATAATTTTAGTTTCGGCTCTGAGCAGCACATCATCATCAATCTGTTGTGAAAGGAAAGGAAGGGATAAGTAAGTATGACACAGCTCAGTAAATTCCTTAGAAGCAGTCCTTCTGGCTGAGAGAGACCCTAGATAGTATATCCTAAGTGTAATCCTCTAGTTTTGAATTATCAAAGATTGAATGTAAACCACCTAGTTCTAAAAATGATAATTCTTAAAAGGAAAATGATACTGTATTGCCGAATTGGGTGATGCATCTCCATTCTTCTTGGAATGTCCATCACTCTGGTGCCTGTCTGAACTTGTCCAGTAGGCAAGCTGAAGTCTTGAGCTTTCTAAGTTTTGTTCGTGCAGGAGATGACTAGGAGAAGGCCTGTGTATTATAGAGTAAAGGAAAAGGACAAAAGAAAGCAAGTTAGCTTCATGAGGAGTCAGGAGTGTACCAAGAAGACTTAAAGACAGAGCAAGAACATAACATAAAAAGAGTTTAACTTTTGAGCCAACAATGCAGCAACCACACACTCAGCAGCATTTTCAAATCAACGCACCTCTCTTTGATCCACATACACCTCTTTCAGTTCACCCAGATATTCCTGGAACATCCTCTGAATGGCCATTGGTGCTGCTACCTGCTACCAGGTTTTCCTTTGACCATGCACTAGACTTAAGACCTGCTACTTGAAAACAAGCCAATGCAGATGTCGGGTCAGATTCTTCTATTGCTATTGTCGCCGGTTTTCTTGTTGGTGGAGTTGGCGGGTGTGAAACAAGACTACCCTCTCTGGAAGTGGCTCTACATTCCAGTTGTTCTTCTTCCAGTTCTCCTGCTTGCTCACAAATCCACTTCTTGTATTGTGAAACATACCTTTCAGAAAAAAGAATGATAGCAGAAATCATTTTTTTGTAGTGTGTACCAAGTAGGCTGGCACAAATGTACACTGTAGATGAGATGATGTTGTTTTGCAGCCTTGCATTACAAGTTAAGTAAAAGCTTAAGCTATTAACAAAGGCATGTGCCTTTGGGTATTGGTCCGCACCTCTGACGCCTTCCTCAGCTGCTCCTGTAGCAGATGCAATAACAGGATAACTTGGCCCATTGTACTGTTCTCCTTGCTAACTTCCCGCATGAAAAGCTCAAAAGGGAGCAGTATCTGTGAGAGGCATTTGACTCGGCCCTATTTCATCCATGGTCATAGATTTCCCAATTGCATCCACTCCTCTTTGAATTACATAGTCATTGATCTGTTTGCACTGCTCAAACAGACGCTGCTATGCATAATTGGTTGAGTTTCAATGTGTTGGCACCTCCTGTATCAGGGCTTTAACTGGTACTCTGTTATCATTCTGAATAATCTGCAACTGTTTCCGGGCTTTAAAAGAATGGCTGAAATGATTGAAGCTGTGTCTGCAAGTGGTCAGTATGTTGCTCACTATGGGGGTCATTCTGACCTCAGCGGTAAAAGGCTCTTACCGCCGGTCAGAAGACCGCCATTCTACCGCCGTGGCCGCGGTAAACCGCCACGGTCATTCTGACCCACAACTGCCAAGCCGCCAAAAACCCGACATCCACGGAAGGCCGCCTCATCAGCGGTCAGCGATAAACTGGAGATGACCAAACCTCCACCGTCACGCCAACACAAACACGCCCATGCCATTACGACCCACGAATCCACGCGGCGGTTTTTCAACCGCGGTATTCCATTGGCGGTACACACCGCCGCGCTCAAAATACACACCCAGCTCTAAAACACAGCCACATTGGACAATTTGAAATACACACACCTGATGCACATACAAACAACACTCCCACACATCCAATCAACTATAAAACACACACCCACATCACCCACAAACCCCCACTACTAGAAATTCGGAGAGAAGGCGAGAGAGAGAGAGAGAGAGAGCACAGCTATCGAAAACCCCAACACACACAGGAACACAACATCATCACCCACACTACATCCACGCACAAAACACCACACACAACCACACACACCACACTCATCACCACAAACACCACCCCACACCACCCCATGGCACCCCAAAGACACCCCAGGTTCTCGGACCAAGAACTCAGGGTCATGGTGGAGGAAATAATTAGGGTAGAGCCCCAGCTATTCGGCACACAGGTGCAGCACACCACCATTGCCAGGAAGGTAGAGCTATGGCAAAGGATCGTCGACAGGGTCAACGCTGTGGGACAGCATCCCAGAAACCGGGAAGACATCCGAAAGCCCTGGAACGTCCTACGGGGGAAGGTGCGGTCGATGGTGTCAAGACACAACATCACTGTGCAGAAGACTGGCGGCGGACCCCCACCCACTCCACCCGAATTCACAGCATGGGAGCAAGAGGTCTTGAACATCATGCATCCTGAGGGCCTCGCTGGAGTAGGCGGAGGAATGGACTCTGGTAAGTCTAATCTCAACTACCTTACCCCCCCCAACCACCAGCATGCCAACCCACACCCCCACCCTCACCCCCAACCCCCCAGCACACATCCTCCCTGCCAATGTCTCACCAGCACAACCCACCCAACACAACACCAATCCCTGAATGCCAACACAAACAATGGACACCCATCACCTAAGCATGACCACTGCACATACCCATCCCCCCCACAAACCACCCTCACAACTCCTCCCACAAGGGAATGCCAGCACTGGGGGACAAGGGCACCCCCAAATCGCACGCCATGGCACACACAGAAGCAGTAACCATACTCTTTTGCCCCTGCAGGGCCCGAACGCCAACACACCGGCCAGGAGGATCCAGATTTGTCCATCCCGCCCCCAGAACAGGCCCCCAGTGATGACAGCAGCTCTGTCGACCTAGAACCTGATGACCAGCCCGGACCATCGGGGACCTCTGGACAGTCGGTTCCCCACACACAGACACAGGCCACAGCAGACCCAACCCCCTCTGGGAATACCAGCACAGCTCCCACCCAGCGGGCCCATGCCTCTGTCTCCAGGACGCGTCAATCAGCGGTGTGTCTGCCACTACAGGGCACCCAGGCTGACCCACCAGCCCAACAACAACAGGGACCTGGGGGCAGTGGTAGTGGGCACACCGTCCAGGGGACAGAGGCCCGGGGAAACAGGGGAACTGGGAGGGCTGCTGTGCGAGAGGGGGTGGACCTGCCCAGGGAACCCACTCTCCAAGAGGCCCTCACCACCATCATGGGAGCATACCACCACTCCCAGGAGACGATGGCGACGGTACTGGCCAGGTTCCAGGAGATCCAGGCACAGCAGGAGGAACGGTACATGGGGTTCCGAGACGAACTCAGGAACATCGGTTCCACAATGGGGACCATCGTCCTGGCCCTCAACCAGATAGTCACCACATTGCGGGACCATGTGGCACCCCAAAGGGCCCCTGTCACTAGCCCGGACCACGAACAGCCTACCACCTCCACCGGCGCTAGTGGACAGGAGGCCCCCACACAACGACAGGCCACCAGAACCCCACCTCCTGCTGAAGATCAACCACCCCGCAAGCGGAACCTGAGATCACACAAGAAGACAGAGTAGGATGCTAAGACCCCCACCAGCATAAGATACCCCCTGATGTCATCCCACTGTCCCACATTGTCACCCTGTCCAACCTTGAACTGCCCCTGCTCCATCTTTCCACAGGCATGTGGACAATGCACCTGTGCGACTGAGAACTGGACTCTGCCATGGACATTACTCCACCCCCACCCATCACCGTTTTACTATCATGGACCCATATGCAGCACTTAAAATAAATCACAATTGCACTTCAAAAATCAGGAGTCTGCTTGTATTCTTTACAAATGTATTACACATAACGGTGCAATAATGTTCAGTCACATTGTGATGACAACATACCAATGTCTATAAGCATTAGTCCATAGTCAAACAAAGCAGCAGTCACGCTGTGGGTCATACAGCTCTGAAAAGTGAAGGGAAAGTCAAAAATCAGTTAAAAGGAACTGGGGGGAAACACAGAAAGTAGAGATGCAGGAGGGCAGAAGTAAATGTAAAAAGGCGTGGGTGATTCTTACCTGTGTGCTACTGAAAATACTGTTGTATAACTGTGTCCCTGTTGTCCGTGTCGTCCCCGTCGTCTTCCTCCTCTTCACTCTCCACAGGCTCCACAGCTGCTACAACACCACCATCTGGACCATCCTCCTGCAGGAAAGGCACCTGGCGTCGCAATGCAAGATTGTGAAGCATACAGCAGGCCACGATGATATGACACACCTTCTTTGGTGAGTACATTAGGGATCCACCTGTCATATGCAGGCACCTAAACCTGGCCTTCAGGACCCCGAAGGTCCGTTCTATAATCCTCCTAGTTCGCCCATGGGCCTCATTGTACCGTTCCTCTGCCCTGGTCCGGGGATTCCTCACTGGGGTCAATAGCCAAGGCAGGTTGGGGTAACCAGAGTCACCTATTAGCCACACACGGTGTCTCTGTAGCTGTTCCATCACATAAGGGATGCTGCTATTTCGCATGACATACGCGTCATGCACTGATCCAGGGAACTTGGCATTTACATGGGAGATGTACTGGCAGCCAAACAGACCACCTGGACATTCATCGAATGGTAATTTTTTCTATTTCTGTACACCTGCTCATCGTCTTTTGGGGGTACTAAAGCCACATGGGTCCCATCAATGGCACCAATGATGTTGGGGATATGTCCAAGGGCATAGAAATCACCCTTCACAGTGGCCAAATCACCCTCCTCAGGGAAAACAATGTATCTCCGCATGTATTTCATCAGGGCAGACAACACTCTGGACAAAACCTTAGAAAACATAGGCTGAGACATCCCTGATGACATGGCCACTGTTGTCTGAAAAGACCCACTTGCCAAAAAATGGAGTACTGACAGAACCTGCACCAGAGGGGGAATCCCTGTGGGTTGGCGGATGGGGGACATCAGGTCAGGCTCCAGCTGGGCACACAGTTCATGTATAGTGGCTCGGTCAAGTCGGTATCGAAGTATAATATGTCGTTCTTCCATTGTCGACAGGTCCACCAGCGGTCGGTACACGGGAGGATTCATCCTTCTCCTCGCAAGTCCCAGCGGACGGTGCCTAGGAAGGACAACATGGAGCACAGAGTCAAGCAACCCACAGGTACGTTCACCCAGCTTGCACAGTACACAAATCGCTATGCATTGAAAGGCTTGTATGAGTGGCAATGCAAGGCCTAGGCCTGTGTGACGCAGTAGCAATTAAGCCATGTGGGCCCTTGTAATGGCGGCTGCCTGACCTGAGAAGTGTGACAGTGGGATATGAGGTCAACGCGCTGGCGTGGCACACCGTGGCGGTAGGCGGTCGAAGACCGCAGTGCGAAGGCGCATTGGTTAACATTGAACCCTATGGGTCTCAGGAGCCAATGATGATGTGCGCCGGCGGTCGCGGTACGCACCGCGGCGGTACGCACCGCCGCGGGCGTGACCGCCATTTTCTATCTGCTTAACCACTCGAGACCTGACCATCCACAGGAGAGGACCTATACTGCAAGTGCTGCTGTGACCTCGGTCTGGAAGAGACAATGGGGGTGATTCTAACCCTGGCGGTCGGTGTTAAAGCGGCGGCCAACCCGCCAACAGGCTGGCGGTAAAAAATATGGAATTCTGACCCTGGCGGGAACCGCCAACACAGACAGCCACTTTAACACTCCGCCCGCCACGGCGGTACAAACAAACAGCGCGGCGGTCACCGCCAATAGCCAGGCGGCAGACAATGTACCGCCCACACCATCACATCTCACCAATCCGCCACCTTTTCCGGGGCGGGTGCACCGCCGATAAAAACACGGCGGAAACAGACTACGAACGGGAAAACGCTCACCACTACTCCAGGAGGAAGGAGGACAGCATGGAACCTGAATTAAACATCCTACCTGCTCTCGTCTACCTTCTCATCTACCACGAGTACGAAGTCCGGCGCAGACGACAACGGTGAGTACTGCACCTACGACACACAGGAGGGGGGAGGACGAAAGGTTACGGGCACACACATATGCGACCCCCCCACCCCCAACTATGTACACACCAATGCAGAGCAACAAGTCACAGTGACACCACCCAAACACCCCAGAAAAATGCTAGGACATAATCAAATTTGGAATAAATATTTATGTACCAAAAAGCTCCAGAAAAATATCGTACAACCATGAAAGATATTCACAAGAAAACAAATGACATACACATCAGTGTATAACTGAAGTAACAAGTCCTGCACATCCTACGAATTCATCATGTCCGTGGGCCAAAGTTTTGAGAAACAAGGGCAAAGCCCACACAGGAGACCTGAGTCCTTTGGAGAGAACACTGCAGGGGCAGTGCTTGAGATGAAGGGCCCAGCGGAGCGGTGCTTGAGATGAAGGGCCCAGCGGAGCGGTGCTTGAGATGAAGGGCCCAGCGGAGCGGTGCTTGAGACGGCGGTGCCCAGCGGAGCGGTGCTTGAGATGAAGGGCCCCGCGGAGCGGTGCTTGAGATGAAGGGCCCAGCGGAGCGGTGCTTGAGACGGCGGTGCCCAGCGGAGCGGTGCTTGAGACGGCGGTGCCCAGCGGAGCGGTGCTTGAGATGAAGGGCCCAGCGGAGCGGTGCTTGAGATGAAGGGCCCAGCGGAGCGGTGCTTGAGACGGCGGTGCCCAGCGGAGCGGTGCTTGAGATGAAGGGCCCAGCGGAGCGGTGCTTGAGACGGCGGTGCCCAGCGGAGCGGTGCTTGAGACGGCGGTGCCCAGCGGAGCGGTGCTTGAGATGAAGGGCCCAGCGGAGCGGTGCTTGAGACGGCGGTGCCCAGCGGAGCGGTGCTTGAGACGGCGGTGCCCAGCGGAGCGGTGCTTGAGACGGCGGTGCCCAGTGGAGCGGTGCTTGAGATGAAGGGCCCAGGGGAGCGGTGCTTGAGATGGCGGTGCCCAGCGGAGTAGCCGGAGGAATGGACTCTGGTAAGTCCAATCTCAACTACTATATCCCCCCCACCCCACCAGCATGCCAACCCACACCCCCACCCTCACCCCCAACCCCCCAGCACACATCCTCCCTGACAATGTCTCACCAGCACAACCCACCCATCCCAACACCAACTTCTGCATGCCAACACAATCCATGGACACCCATCACCCAAGCATGACCACTGCACTTACCCCCCCCCCACTAACTACCCTCACAACACCTCCCTCAAGGGAATGCCTGCACTGGGGGACGAGGGCACCCATAACACGCACGCCATTGCACACACAGAAACAATAACCAAACTCTCTTACCCCATGCAGGACCCGAACGCCAACACACCAGCCAGGAGGGTCCAGAAATGTCCATCCCACCCCCGGAACAGGCCCACAGTGAGGACAGCAGCTCTGTCGACACTGAACCTGATGACCAGCCCGGACCATCGGGGACCTCTGGGCAGTCGGTTCCCCTCACCCAGACACAGGCCACACCAGACCCGACCCCCCCCTGCCAACACCAGCACAGCTCCCACCCAGCGGGCCCATGCCTCTGTCTCTAGGACACGTCAATCAGCGGTGTGTCTGCCACTACAGGGCACCCAGGCTAACCCAACACCCCAACAACAACAGGGACCTGGGGGCAGTGGGAGCGGGCACACCGTCCAGGAGACAGAGGCCGGGGGAAACCGGGCAGCTCGGAGGGCTGCTGTGCGACAGGGGGGGGAGGAGAGGCCCAGGGAACCCACTCTCCAAGAGGCCCTCACCACCATCATGGGGGCCTACCACCACTCCCAAGAGACGATGGCGACGGTACTGTCCAGGTTCACGGAGATCCAGGCACAGCAGGAGGAACGCTACATGGGGTTCAGGGAGGAGCTGAGAATCATCGGGACCGCAATGGGGACCATCGTCCTGGCCCTCAACAGGATAGAAGACGCGTTGCGGGACCATGTGGCACCACACAGGGCCCCTGTCACTAGCCCGGACCAGGAACAGCCTACCACCTCCGCCGGCGCTAGTGGACAGGAGGCCCCAACACCACGACAGGGCACCAGAACCCCACCTCCTGCTGAAGAACAACCACCCCGTAAGAGGAGCCTGAGATCCCAAAAAAAGACAGAGTAGGATGTCAAGACCCCCGCCAGCAGGACATACCCCCTGAACTCTTCCCACCGTCCCACATTGCCACCCTGTCCAACCATGAACTGCCTCTGCTCCATCCTTCCACAGGCAAAAGGACAATGCACCTGTGAGACTGAGAACTGGACTCTGCCATGGACATTACTCCACCCCCACCCATCACCCTTATAATCACATGTACCAATATCTAGCACTGTAAATAAATCACATATTGCACACAAATCAGTTTGGAGTCATGCTGTATTATTAGCAAATGTATTACATATTACTGTTGAATATCTGTTCTGTCAATTAGTGATGACAACATACCAATGTCAATACGCTGTAGTTCATGGGCAAACCAAGCAGAAGTCAGGCACTGAGTCATACAGCACTGAGAAGGGAAGGGAAAAACAAAAATTACCCAAATAGCTCTGGTGGGAACTACAGAAAGTACAGATGCAGGAGGCTATAAGCAATTGTGAAATGGCGTGGGTGATTCTTACCTGGGTGTTACTGGAAATACTGTTGTATCACTCTGTCCCTATTGTCTGTGTCGTCCTCTGAGTCTTCCTCCTCTTCACTCTCCACAGGCTCCACAGCTTCTACAACACCACCATCTGGACCATCCTCCTGCAGGAAAGGCACCTGGCGTCGCAAAGCCAGGTTGTGAAGCATACAGCACGCCACGATGATATGGCACACCTTCTTTGGTGAGTACATTAGGGATCCACCGGTCATATGCAGGCACCTAAACCTGGCCTTCAGTAGGCCAAAGGTTCGCTCAATCACCCTCCTAGTACACCCATGGGCCTCATTGTAGCGTTCCTCTGCCCTTGTCCGGGGATTCCTCACTGGGGTCAGTAGCCACGGCAGGTTGGGGTAACCAGAGTCACCTATTAGCCACACACGTTGTCTCTGTAGCTGCTCCATCACATAGGGGATGCTGCTATTTCGCATCACATACGCGTCATGCACTGACCCTGGGAACTTGGCATTTACATGGGAGATGTACTGGTCAGCCAAACAGACCACCTGGACATTCATCGAATGATAACTTTTTCTGTTTCGGTACACCTGCTCATCGTCTTTTGGGGGTACCAAAGCCACATGGGTCCCATCTATGGCACCAATGATGTTGGGGATATGTCCAAGGGCATAGAAATCACCCTTCACTGTAGGCAAGTCACCCTCCTCTGGGAAAATGATGTAGCTCCGCATGAGTTTCATCAGGGCAGACAACACTCTGCTCAAAATCTTAGAAAACATAGGCTGAGACATTCCAGATGACATGGCCACTGTGGTCTGGAATGACCCACTTGCCAAAAAATGGAGGACTGACAAAACCTGCACCAGAGGGGGAATCCCTGTGGGTTGGCGGATGGGGGACATCAGGGCTGGCTCCAGCTGGGCACACAGTTCATGGATAGTGGCACGGTCAAGTCTGTATCGAAGTATTATATGGCGTTCTTCCATTGTCGACAGGTCCACCAGCGGTCGGTACACGCGAGGATTCCTCCTTCTCATCGCAAGTCCCAGCGGACGGTGCCTAGGAAGGACAACATGGAGCACAGAGTCAGCCAAACCACAGGTACGTACAGACAGCTTGCACAGTTAAAGAATGGCAATGGGTTGAAAGGCGTGTATGTGTGGCAATGCAAGGCCTAGGCCTGTGTGTCGCAGTCAAAATTAAGCCATGTAGGCCCTTGAAATGGCGGCTGCCTGACCTGTGAAGTGGGACAATGGGATGTGAGGTCAATGCGCTGGCGGGGCACACCGTGGCGGTAGGCGGTCGAAGACCGCGGCGCAAAGCCGCATTGGTTAACATTGAAGCCTATGGGTTTCAGGAGCCAATGACGAAGTGCTCCGGCGGTCGCGGTACGCACCGCCGCGGTACGCACCGCCGCGGGCGTGACCACCATTTTCTATCTGCTTAATCACTCGAGACCTGATCATCCACAGGAGAGGACCTATACTGCAAGTGCTGCTGTGACCTCGGTCTGGAAGATACAATGGCTGCTGCGACTGGGGAAAGGGCTCCTGCCTTCACGTCTGAAGAGTTGGAGAAGCTCGTGGATGGGGTCCTCCCCCAGTATGCGCTACTCTACGGTCCTCCAGACCAACAAGTGAGTACACCGGGTGCACATGGAATGGGCTATGCCTGTGTGGATTGGTGTGGATGTAAGTTGGTGGGGTGGGGGGCGAATGAGGAGTGCAACGCCCGACAGATGAGAGCATGTGCCATATGGCAAAGTTGGTGGGGGGGGCCAATTACATCTAACATGCAGGTCATTGATGATTTCCTCCTTTCCACCCTGTACATGTCAAATAGGTCAGCGCCCATCAGAAGATCGAGATTTGGCGTGCCATCGCCAAGGAAGTCCGGAACTTGGGGGTCCACAACAGACGGGGCACCCACTGCCGCAAGAGGTGGGAGGATATCCGCCGCGGAACAAGGAAGACCGCAGAAACACTGCTGGGGATGGCCTCCCAACCTAGGAGGGGTGCCAGTCGCACCATGACCCCCCTGATGTCCCGGATCCTGGCGGTGGCCTACCCTGAATTGGATGGGCACTTTAAGACATCACAGCAGACACAAGGGGGTGAGTATCAGCACATTCTCCTATCTTTCTGCGCAGTGGAGGCGTCTGGGTGGGGGAGGAGGGCTGTGGGTGACATTAGGCCAGGGCGCTTTCTGTAGTGTAGTCCTCTCCCTTAGGCATGGCCCTGTGCCCCCGGCCCCCACCTCGGTAGGGTGACAAGTACAGCCATTGAAGGTCCAGCATCTCCCATGTGCGTGTTTGACGTCTCTTGGCCTGTTGTCTTAGTCAGTAGTACTGAGTAGTGTACCCCGAATGCGCGGCTTAGTGCATTAGGCACCTGTGTCTGTCCTCTCCGCCAACGGTGTTGACATTGCATGCACTCAACCTGGTCTTCTTTTTTCTCCCCCCACCCTTTCCCTTCATCTTCATCTCACACCTGCATGCACACCACCATCAGCCAGTACTTCCATCACCAGCACACCCTCCAGTACAGTCCGCACACGTGCAGTCACCACCCCCACTGCCATTTACACGTCCCCTGTGTCCTCTCCCACTGTGTCTGTCACCCCCTCTTCCAAGACACACAAACGCAGGCAGCCACCCACCCAACAGCCAACCACCTCACGACAGCCTACGTCACAAGCACCTGCACCCAAAGACAGCACACCTGACTCTCCTACAACCACATCCTCTTCCTCCACTCCCATACCCACTACACCTACCCTTTACATTGGTCCTAAAAAACTTTACCTCTCCAAACTTAACCTCTTTGCCCCACCTGACCCACCCCCTCCATCTGCTAAGAGTCCCAAGAGCACCTCAGCCACCACCAGCCCTGCTTCAAGTGTCACCATTGTGCACGGGTTTTGGAGTCCACCCTTTCCCAGCACTGATACATCGGCCAGCAGCAAGGGGACAGCCAGCCCCCCCCCCCGAAAGAGGACCCGTAAAATCAAGGGCTGCCGCGAGAAGACTGACACGGCTGCCCCCAAGGAGCAAAGTCCTGGGCCGTCACCTGCCACAACATCCAGGGGAGGCAAGGGCCAGAGAGCCCCATCGAAGGAGGTCAAGGGCAGCAGGGCGGAGAAGTCAGCCAGCAGGGGCGCGGACCAGGAGGGCCCCACAAGCCCCATCCCGGGTGTGAGGGAGGACACCCACGGGCCCAGGACTCCGTCACCGAAGGGTCCAGCAAATGCACGGTCAGTGGGTGACTAAGCAGGGAGTCCTGGCCAGGTCTGGCTCCCTTGAATGACTGGACAAGCACCGCTGAAGAGGGCCCCGCCGTGAAGAAAGGCACCGCTGAAGAGGGCCCGCTGTGAAGAAAGGCACCGCTGAAGAGGGCCCCGCCGTGAAGAAAGGCACCGCTGAAGAGAGCCCCGCCGTGCAGAAAGGCACCGCTGAAGAGGGCCCCGCCGTGCAGAAAGGCACCGCTGAAGAGGGCCCCGCCGTGAAGAAAGGCACCGCTGAAGAGGGCCCCGCCGTGAAGAAAGGCACCGCTGAAGAGGGCCCCGCCGTGCAGAAAGGCACCGCTGAAGAGGGCCCCGCCGTGAAGAAAGGCACCGCTGAAGAGGGCCCCGCCGTGCAGAAAGGCACCGCTGAAGAGGACCCCGCCGTGCAGAAAGGCACCGCTGAAGAGGGCCCCGCCGTGAAGAAAGGCACCGCTGAAGAGGGCCCCGCCGTGAAGAAAGGCACCGCTGAAGAGGGCCCCGCCGTGCAGAAAGGCACCGCTGAAGAGGGCCCCGCCGTGAAGAAAGGCACCGCTGAAGAGGGCACCGCCGTGCAGAAAGGCACCGCTGAAGAGGGCCCCGCCGTGAAGAAAGGCACCGCTGAAGAGGGCCCGCTGTGAAGAAAGGCACCGCTCCGCTGGGCCCTTCCTGTCAAGCAGCGCTCCGCTGGGCCCTTCCTGTCAAGCAGTGCTCCGCTGGGCCCTTCCTGTCAAGCACCGCTCCGCTGGGCCCTTCCTGTCATGCACCGCTCCGCTGGGCCCCGCCGTCTCAAGCACCACTCCGCTCGGCCCTTCCTGTCAAGCACCGCTCCGCTGGGCCCCGCCGCCTCAAGCACCGCTCCGCTGGGCCCTTCCTGTCAAGCAGCGCTCCGCTGGGCCCTTCCTGTCAATCACCGCTCCACTGGGCCCTTCCTGTCAAGCACCGCTCCGCTGGGCCCTTCCTGTCATGCACCGCTCCGCTGGGCCCGCCGTCTCAAGCACCGCTCCGCTGGGCCCTTCCTGTCAAGCACCGCTCCGCTGGGCACCGCCGTCTCAAGCACCGCTCCGCTGGGCCCTTCCTGTCAAGCAGCGTTCTGCTGGGCCCTTCCTGTCAAGCACCGCTCCGCTGGGCCCTTCCTGTCAAGCACCGCTCCGCTGGGCCCTTCCTGTCAAGCACCGCTCCGCTGGGCCCCGCCGTCTCAAGCACTGCTCCGCTGGGCCCTTCCTGTCATGCACCGCTGGCCCATTGACAGTGCCGGTTCTGTGTTGAGCTAGTGTTCACGCTGCACTCGGGGCACCCTGCCTCCTCCATGACCAGTGGAGTCTGTAATCCACCTGATGGACTGTGGCTTGCCACTCCCCAGGATGGGACAGTGGGCATGGTGGCCCCTTCGTGGTTCTGGCGTCGTGGACCCCTGTGGCTGAGGTGCCCCCCCTTCCCTTCCCCCTGAGGTGCCTGTAGTTTTGTCATCTGATGCCCCAGCAGTGTTCTCTCCAACGGACTCAGGTCTCCTGTGTGGGCTTTGCCCATGTGTTTGGTACACATTGGCCCACGGACTGTGGATATTTGACACACTGAGCAGGACTTATTGACTTTGTACATAGCTTTCGCACTGTTCATGATTTTTGCTTTGATATTTCATAACGATAATTTTCCATGACTTCAATGAACCTAATTTTACATAAATTTAATTAAACATTTTATTATGTCTTTGCATTTTTTAGGGGGGGTTAGGGGGAGTCACTCAGTTGTTGCTCTGCATTGGTATGTTGATAGTTGGGGGTGGGGCGTATGTGTGTGCCCGTAACTTTTCGTCCTCCCCCCTCCCCTGTTTCGTAGGTGCAGTACTCACGTTGTCTTCTGCGCCGGAGTTCGTGCTCGTGGTAGATTAGCAGGTAGACAAGAGCTGGTAGGATGTTTAATTCGGGTTCCATGCTGTCCCCCGTCCTCGTGTAGTGTATAGAGGTGAGCGTTTTCCCGTTCGTAGTCTGTTTCCCCCGTGTTTTTATCGGCGGGGCTCCCGCCCCGGAAAAGGTGGCGGATTGGTGAGTTGTGATACTGTGGGCGGTACATTGTCTGCCGCCTGCCTGTTGGCGGTGATCGCCGCGCTGTTTGTCTGTCCCGCCGTGGCGGTCAGAGTGTTAAAGTGGCGGGCTGTGTTGGCAGTTCCCGCCAGGGTCAGAATTCCATTTTTTGGACCGCCAGCCTGTTGGCGGGTTGGCCGCCGCTTTATCACCGACCGCCAGGGTTGGAATGACACCCTATGTCTTCTTTTTTAAGAAACTCTTGCTCAGGTTGATGCAGTGTGCCAAAACATGACCCTGAAATAACCACTGTGTGCCATGGCCTCAACTATGTTACTGCCATTGTCCATGGCAACAAATTCAGCTTGAAGACCTCTGGGTCTCAGCCATTCAGACACGTTGCTATTAAATTGCTCCAAGATGTTTGCAGCTGTGTGTAACTTCTCCATGGCAAACATGGCTATTGCTGCATGCCGCCCAAAGCTCTTAAAAATTTCTTCTGGGCCAAGACCTGTAGATAGCTTTTGCTTTGCCCCCAGAAATGAGATCCAGTGTGCAGCGGTGCACATCTAATCAGCCGCCTGATAACTGGTCCACATGTCTGTCATCAGGTGGATAGTGTGGACAACACTTTTCTGCAAATCTTGTCCAACCAATCGCAATGCATCGTGATGCACTGCTGGACTAGCAACTCTGGAAAAATTGGTCCGTCTTGGAACCTTCCACTTCGGGCAGAGGGCTGCCACAAACTCTATAAAGCCCACTACAAATATGGGAGCTGGTGGTGCTTCTTGTGCCACAACCCTCATAACAGGTTGGATAATAATGTCGAACTCCTCTGTGTCAGCTTCCACAATGACTGACTTGTCATCACCATCCTCATCATTTTCCACTTCCATGATTCTAAAGCTTTCTGAAACTCTTAATTTCAGTTGCCTCTCCTTGCATCTCCTGGACTCTGCCCGGGTGCACTCTAAGTCCCTATCATTGTAATCAGAAGTGATACTTGGAGAAGATGGTGGAGTAGTACCCTTTCTTTTTCTTGCTGGACACCAGGGAGCCACTGATTTTAAAAGAGGAGGTTCTTGCTTGACAGAAAGCTTGACCTCATGTTCTGCTTCAACTTTAGGAAGATCTAGCTGTAGCTGCCATCCACTTTGCTGTGTTTCCTGAAACAATTAGGTACTACTTTGCGAAAGGGACAAATCCATTTCCAATTTAATCCAATGTCATCCCTGCCCTAAATTAAGTTTTAAAAACATATATTGCCCATTGGAAATCTAGGCCACATACTAAAATAATATTAAAAATGTTACAAACATGTAGAAAAGATACTGAGCTATGAAACAATTTTCCTTTAAAAAAGTTGAAAAATCAATGAAATGTTAAATAAATGATAACTAGGCCCATACTTAAAGTCCAGGCCACCCTCCATTATGCATTTTTAAATTCAAATGAAAGTGCAAAGAAATACTGGTGCAGTATTGGTGCATGCCCAAACAAACAAACAACACCCTTATTTAATAGTTTTAGAATGTACTTGTGTGATTTCATAACATAAAGGTGGTCATTCCAACCCTGGCGGTCCATGACCGCCGGGTTGGAGGACCGCGGGAGCACCGCCGACAGGCCGGCGGTGCTCCAATGGGCATTCCGACCGCGGCGGTAAAGCCGCGGTCGGACCGGCAACACTGGCGGTCACCCGCCAGTGTACCGCCGCCCATTGGAATCCTCCAAGGCGGCGCAGCTAGCTGCGCCGCCGAGGGGATTCCGACCCCCCCTACCGCCATCCAGTTCCCGGCGGTCCGCCCGCCGGGAACCGGATGGCGGTAGGGGGGGTCGCGGGGCCCCTGGGGGCCCCTAAATGTATTTCACTGTCTGCTGTGCAGACAGTGAAATACGCGACGGGTGCAACTGCACCCGTCGCACAGCTTTCACTCCGCCGGCTCGATTCCGAGCCGGCTTCATCGTGGAAGCCTCTTTCCTGAAGGCGGCCGCCCGCCAGCCCAGCGGGAATGTCAGAATTACCGCCGCGGTCTTTCGACCGCGGAACGGTAACCTGACGGCGGGACTTTGGCGGGCGGCCTCCGCCACCCGCCAAGGTCAGAATGAGGGCCAAAGTCCTTAAACCCAAAGGTATATCCAGGGATAAAGAGGGTGATCCTTCCACCATGAAATCCAAGTGAAAAGGGACCGGGGGATGGACAAAGCACTTTGAGTATCCTACTGGACATTAACAGGAAAATTAAAGTCTCTGACACACTTCCTTCCTGTTTGAAAAAAAGGCTTCTCAATCTGAAAAATCAAATGCAGGGTCCATTGGAGACCCGCCTGCCGGCATGGCTGGAAATAACATGAGAGAACATGAAGCCTCATGCACACTCGCTTGAGGCCCAAGAGGATCGTCGCGCTCATAAGAGAGTGCCAAAACCCATTCTCACCAGCCCGAATAAACTCTGCTCTGTGGCAACTAGGGAGCTCCACCCTACTCCGCATAGCGCGAAGTGCCCCAATTCCACAAACTCCGCCATTGGAGCGCAGTTCTATGCCCAGGCCTAGTTAGCACTAGGGTGCTCAGACTGGGAGAGATTTGGCCTAATTTCAGCTTGTTGGTAAAGCACCATAATGAGATTAAGGCACTTATTAAGGCAAGCCAGCATGGATCAAATAGTTAGAGGTTTTCTTTGATTACTTTTGGAAGGATGATCTCTCAGAATTAGAGAGTGGGTCACACTTGGGCAATTATATTTTAGGTCAGCAGGCTTAATTTCTGTTTGAAAAGAGTTTGTGCATTCCTTAGTTTAGATTTTGTCCTGTCCGGATGTTGCTTCTGTCATTTTCTTTCTCAGGCTCTGACTTCCCTCTTAATTTTATGTGTAGCTCATTTGTGAACCACAGTTGGTTGGGAGTATGCTTTGAAACATATAACTTTATGGGCACTATGGTGTGCTCTGAATCTTCAATGATTTTGGATAATTGTTTCTATATGGCTATCACGGTAGAGTTTAGGTCGATCTTGTTTAAATTTGGAACTAGTGCATCAAAGGGAGGATTCTGTAAATTGTTTACAGTCACAGTTTCATTTTGGAAGTCTTGTTCTTCTAGTTTGTTCCTGCCAGGATTTTATCCTTAGGTGGCAGTCCTCACCCATATCAAGTGGCTGGCTGGAAGAACCTCATAAAAGAGCATTTGAGTTCCAAACAAGAACCATATTCATGCTGTTAAGGTTCTCTTACGTGGATAAAAGTCAGACATGTGCTGGTGACAAAGTGGGTGCAATTCAAGTGGACAATTTCTGAAGTAACTGATGCTGAAATTAGGGTTTGAAGTGTATGTGTATTGGTCACAGATATCAACCTCTATGATTCAGGAAAACATACCCCAGCTATACATTTGCTATGCCTGCATTTTAAAAGATTTGATCCCTTGGTGCACATGGTGACAGACCCATTTCATCCTTATTGTTTGGCTAGGAAACCCCACCGAACCTGACATTTTTCAGATTATCAACAATATTTTCTGAAACATGGCTTTTCACTTCAGCCTCTCTTGTGCAATTGTGTATCACTGTCAAAGATTAAACAACATATGTGATATCATAGGTCTTCTCAATATTTCAGTTTCCTGTACAAAAGTAGCCCTCAATTAATGCAAATTAGCTATTGCCACCTAGTTTGCCCCACTCTGCATCAAGATGGCATCCCATGGGTGATACACAAGAGTTACCAATGCAAATGTCCTATGATTTGGCTTAACCACCTACTAACAGTCATATACAAAGATTTGTCATAAAGAAGTGACCCTCCTCAAGACAGTCATAGGGCTGAATCATTGTTTCAATGTCTTTAAACTTTTCAAAGTGAGAAAAGTTGTAAAGTACATCCAAACATAAATTTTACAATATGGGGGTCCTCATTATCCACATTAAACAAGCTTTATTTGGTCAATATAACCATCATACTGATGTACATGATCTTTTTAAAGAAATTGTTTAAGAAAACGAGTTCGTATATGCCAAGCGGCCACAAGAAACTTGCTAACCGCAAGGATAAGGAAATTAGAAGTATCACTTTTTAAAATCCTTAAAGCTGTGCAACAATGGTTTAGACCCAAAGTTCGGCAAGTTGTACAAATCCATTTTGACCGGGGACTGGAGTATGCAGGACAAAAAAACATAAAATGTTCAACAAATACAATACTGTCACAACAGGTAGGGCATAAATCAGAGGTTGAAGGTGATCCCCAACTACCTGTTAGAGACCGCAACGGTAAGCACCCAAAATGAAAACGAGCATACAAACCCTTCCCCAGCGAGTCAGGTATAAAATCTAAATAGGGTTCATACTGAGGATACCACTTAAAATCGATAAATAAATTGGTCAACCGACCATATGATTTGCAACAGATAAGATTATTTATTACATGGGACCAATAAGCTGCTTTCAGAATAGATTTATGATTTTTCACCAAATTTTGTGGGTTCTCCCAATAACTTCCCAACCCCAAAATGCGGAACCAATTTGACACATGTTTAAACCAAGGAATGGAAACTACATTCAATCTTTTTAATAAATCAAGAAAGGAGACCCTATATATGACAAGTTCAGGGGTAGTCCAAATCCTTATCCAGAAAAGTAAGGGTCTTAAAGCTATCAGCAATGCGATTAAACCCGAGATCCAGAAACACCGAAATCAGGGGTGTGCTACGAGGGCACGCAATTAAAGCCCAGACAAAACTATTTTTGTCGACAGATAGTCTTTTACTATTAAAGAACCCCCAGATCTCAGCACCATAAGCGGCCGCACCCTGAGCTTTTGCCAAATAAATTTTGATAGCTGGGGATACACCTTTGGATTCAGAGCTCCCACCCTATGCTGGAGAAGCCCCACACTTTTGCTGATCTGATCCTCCCAGTGTAGATTATTTGATATCCTCACACCCAAATAGTCTATTGATCTAACCTTACTTAAGGGAATCCCATCCAAAATGACGGTACATCTCCTACTTGGTCCTGGACTGAACACCATTAATTTGGTTTTACTAACATTCAGTTCCAGGCCATAATCTACACAGAATGATTTAAACCTATCAACAAGAATCTGGAGGTTCATTGGGGTCTTAGAAATGAGAATAGAATCATCAGCAAAAAGTAGGATAGGGACTTTCTGCGCATTCAGAGAGGGGGCAGCATTCTGACAATAGGACAAAGTTTGTACCACCTCGTTAATAAATAAAGTAAAGAGGGTAGGGGCCAAAACGCATCCCTGGTGGACCCCTCTCTGAATGGGACTATGTTCTGTTAACTCTCCCTGATTGCCCCATCTCACCTGAGCGTATGTATTTTTATGTAACCCTTGTAAAAGATGGATTATATTGATAGGAGTACCCATTCTGTGTAAAACTTCCCATAGATTTTCTCTGGGGACCATATCGAAAGCGGATCAAAGGTCCACAAAAACAAGTTATAGATATTGCTTGGCAAGGACTACATATTTCCAATATAAGAGCATCAGCCTAAAAACCTGATCTTTTTTACTGTTTTTTGGGCAAAAGCCCGTCTGTAGAGGGGATAACACCTGATAATCTTGTACCCAACTTAGTGGCCTCTCCAAAAGCTGTTTGGCAAACATTTTCTGTAAATTATCAATAAGGATAATAGGCCTATAATTCGCTGGGGAACTTACATTGCCCTTTGTATGAATAGGAATTATTTCAGTCCCTTTCCAAGTACTCGGGATTGGACCCCCGCTACAATTTCGTTCTAAATCATATTTATATACCAAGACCATAATATTGGTTCTGATTTATATAAATCTCCTGGAATCTTATCAGGACCTGGCACTTTACCAGATTTTAAAGAATTAATTGCTGCTGTAGTTTCCTCTAAGGTAAAGATAATTGGATCTTCAAAAGTGCAAATATCCAGTCCTAATATATCAGAGGAATAGCTCATTCTAGCCAACAGCGGAGAAACTAGATCATGGGTTGGGAAATTACAAGGAATAACATAAAGTTTAGTAAAATAATCCACCCAACTCTCGGGTTGAATATGATTACTTATATTGCTCTTGCCACCTCTTTAGCTGGACAATAATTTCCAGAATGTCATATTATCAGTAAGTTTAGTTCCATCTAGCAAATTCTGCCAAATTGAGTCTTCCCAATTTTTCTTTACTTGTATCACAATCTTCTTATAAGTACATCTGGCCGATTGAATCACCCCTTGAGAGCCGGTCGTAATAGCTGTTTTTAACACCGACTTGGCCTTTGAGCAGTCCTTATTAAACCATTCATTATTATTAAAGTTAACATCAAAAAGCTTAATGCAGGTCTTTTTTATAAAAAAAAACTCTGCAATTTCTTCAACATATCTTCATGGATACTAAAAATGGGAATGTTGTTGACTTCATACTCCTCATAGACTGCCATTACATCAATAAACAATTGGTAGATCCCATTTATCAAATAGAGGTTAGACAGCACTTTTGGCCAACAGACCGAGAGTAATTATTGTCACACAATGGAGTTGGAACCACAGTGCGATGAACATTCAGTGACCTCCTGAGTACATCCCTATGCAAAGTAAGGAGCAAAGGGTTGTGATCACTCTCGTAACGGGGTTCCACCTTCATGTCCTTTAGAGAGGACCATAATCTAATGTCCGCTAGGAAATAATCAATTACACTAGTGGACATACCTCGTTTAAATGTAGGCGCAGTGTTTAAGTCAGAAGGCGTACGACCATTACAAGCCCTAAGTCCATATTTTAAACATAACAATGCCAACTGAGAAGCAACACAAGAGCTAATACATTGTCGGTTATTGGTAGGTGTGGAATACCCCAAAGTTCATTTTCTTCTAACATTAGCCCGCTGTTTAAATGAGGGTTCAAAGGTACAATTCATGTCTCCTGCTATCACTAAATTAGTTGAGGGGTGCAAAGTATCCAGAAATGTAGACAACTGCACTAAGGTCCCCGAGGGAGACCGAGCGTGAACATTGATTAAAGTAATCTTAAAATCTCAATTGAACACTATGGGGGTCATTACGATCCCCGGTGGTTCAGACCCCCATGTCAGCGGCAGGGACAAAGACCGCCACCAGCACAGCGGTCTGAACCGCCATATAATGGAGACAGTGAGGGGCACCAATGGCGGCCCTCCTCCACCGCCAGGCTACCACTGACAGGCAGCCTGATGGTGGAGGGAATCATTTTCAGCGTTGCCCCTCGGATAATGATCCCTTTTTCCACCAGCCTTTCCCTGGCGGGTTCCCCCGCCAGTGAGAGGCTGGCGGAAGGGGTGCTCCAAGGCCCCCCTGGGGGCCCATTGCGCAGGTCACTGCCCGATTTATGGGCAGTGATCTGCGTGATGGGTGCTACTGCACCCGCCACACACCAACGTTGGCCGCGGCTCCATTGGAGCCACGGTCAATGTTACGCCCTTTTCCCTGCTAGGCCGGTGTTTCCACCCACCCGCTGGGAATACATTATGGCTGGCTGTGAGTAGTCGCGCTGGCGGTCTTCTATTGACCACCAGCGTGGATCTTATCATGAGGGCCTATGTGTTTATGTGTGTGGTATAAGGCAACACAAATGTGCCATCACTAAAGGAAACAGCATTAGTACCTATGGCATTGTTGTCCTCCCCTCCTTTCATGCAATACAGCACAACAACTTTGTTTAATTACTGCACTCTGTTCTGTGACTTCTTAGTAAATTTTCTCCTAAATGTGTGGGTTTTCATTGGGTCTTGAAAACCCAAAAGCAATAAGGTCAGCACAGTGCAAAAGGTAATTTCTGCAGTACCTAAAGTCAGAATGCTACTTTCCCTGATTGATTGCACCATATAATGCCCAGGACATGATCATGTTCAGATTTTGTAGCATTTTGCCAAAAACCTGGACTTTTTCTGTTTGTCTCCCTCAGGCAGGAGCATCCTGAGCCACATTTTAGCCAACATTGCTCTTCCCCTTGATTTTCTGAATCTGACACATCTTAATTTTCAAAGAATGTCGCGTGCCTACAAATATTAAACTAGGCACATTGCACTCAGGAATTTTGTGTGATATTTAAGTGGTAATGGTAGCTTGGTTTTCTTGTTATTGTTTCAGGTACCATGAGCAATAGGGAACATATAAGAACCATTTACTATAAACATGTACCTCTGCAAATTCTAGAGCAGGAAATACACCTCACTGTCCAATTTCATGTGGCCAGGGGTCAGTGTTGGATCAATAATTTCGGTGTCAGACATTTCTATAAAGCAAGCATTGCTGTTTGTCGTCCTTCAAGCAGAAAACAATAAGTGGGTATGGTGGGTAGGTTTCTTCTTTAGCCTGGCTCGCCTGGGTGGCAAAATACCTGCCATTCTTAGGTGCACACTACGGCCTATGTCTGAAAATATTCATACCCAATCTTTTCTTGCAAGCTTTATAGGTCACATTCCAAAGGAAACATAATGTAACCATATATTTTCAATATATGCACAGCAATCTCTCGCTGGATGTGAAAACACTCACCCTTCTTAGCTGGCTGGAAGACAGCATTGCATATGCTGTTTCTGTATTGGGGAGTCTCCCTAGGGTAATGTAAAGGGAAAATAAAAAAATATATATATTCAACCTGAAAATAAATAATGAACATATTTGTATATTAAATATTATTATGTAAATTAATATTATATATTTATTTTAAATGTGAAATAAAATCTACAAAATGCTGCAACACTATTAACCACATTTTTAGTAAATCTTTTATTGTTTAAATTATATTATTTGAATATATATAATTATTTGTCTGAAGTTAAAATTAAGAAATAATTTTCCACTTAAAAACTATTATATTATGTATTGCTAATTATTAAACGTGACGTATAGCATTAAATAAAATAAATGTAGTTTGATTTTCTTAAACTTTGTAACATTAAATGTATAATAAATACATACTACTTTTACATTTTTAACATTAAATTATATTTGTATACTTGTTAAACTATTAGAAATAATTTAATTTAGTTTAACATTATTTCCTATCGGGTTTTATTTTAATTACCTACATCCATAATTTTCCTGTACCATTCATTGGTCGTGTGTTGTGGTGGATTTACTGTTGTTTTTTCAGAATATGTGGAAAACAAAAGGTAGTAAACTGTCTCAAAAGTGTAAATTACTCAAAAAAATAGGTTACCTTAGTGAATCAGGCCCTTGGTCTAAAATGGAACTTGAAACCTGATTACCCATTCTGTAGTTAAACATTAACTTTTGAAATTGTTAGTTGCTTTCAAGATATATTAAATTATAATCCCATAAACTGCCATTTGTCATTTTGCTGTTGATTCAGTATAATCCTCATAATTTGTTCTACTGGTGATTTATTTCTTGACTTTACTATTGTTTTTGGTCCTGCTAAAATAATCATCTCTCCTGTTGAATCTAGATTACAAGAGTAGTATGTGTCTGACAAAATCAACAGATGAGCATCCTTTGTGAGTGTGAACTTTACATCTAGAAGCAGTTTGCATCACACTGTTGATATTCATCCCATTTTTTTACTGGCTACCAGCTGAACAGGAAATCTCTTTCTGTTTTTGTGCATAGTGCCACATGGCAAAGTCTTCTTGGAATATAGACCTTTGAATAATTTCAATACAGCAAGAAACTTGTACAATGACAGCCACAATGTTAGGTGGGATGCACATCTCCCAAATTATTTGTTCTGACACGTCAAAATGACAGATGACACGCTGCATGGGCCATCTTGCTCTCCTTTCCGAGATATATATAGAGGTACTGAGCCTAACTACTTTAGCTTTTGCCAAATGTGTATATGTTCACGCTATATGAGTTGTGCTTTAGTAGTATGCATTACTTGATTAAAGTTTCACCCTTATACAACAGGCCAAACTACTACATGGTGATATGCTTATGCACCTCAGCAGAGCTCATGAATAGATGGTAAAAACAGACCTAGTTTGATGCAGCCAGTCATATTGAGAATGTTCTTTTTTAAGTGACTGTTTGTTATCCTGAAGCAGTGTAGAAGAATGTTATACAGGTTCCCACTTATGATACCAGGGGGCATAGGTGGGGTCAAACACCATGCCTTGACTCAGCAATTTTTGTTTGCAAGACCCATATCTAGTGTGAGACTTTAACTTTTTTTTACTACAATAATATTAGCAGAAACCCAGGACTGTAACCTTGCATGCACAGGAAAAGTAATATCTGGTCTTCATACAGCTTCGATCCGTTCATTTGAACCATGATGAGGAGGTCCTAGGGGACTGGTGTTAGAAATGGGGTCTTTGGTTGGCAGTCAGGTTACCCCCTGTCCAAGCAAGGACCCTCACTCTAGGCATGGTAAAGGAGAATCACCTTCAGTTAACCCCCGCTCAGCCCTGTGGTAGCTTTGCACGAGCAGACAGGCTTAACTTCGGAAGCAATGTGTGAAGTATTGTACCAACACACACAGTAATACAGTGAAAACACTACAAAATGGACACCACACCAGTTTAAAAAATAGGTAATATTTATCTAAATCCAACAAGACTAAAAAACAACAAAAATCCAACATACACAAGTCAAGATATGGATTTTCAAAAGGATAAGAGTCTTCATCCATAGAAAACAGTTAAAATGTTGATTTTGCACAAAGTACCTGGTTAGCGTAAAAAATAAAGCTGCATGGGTGAGCGTGCATTGGAAAAGGCAGCAATGTGTTGATTCCTTCCTCTCAAGGGAGGCCGTGCATCATTTCTTCTCCAGTCGGGTTGGCGTTGCGTCGTATCTTCTCCCTCGCAAGAGAGTGATGCATCTATTTCCGGACTGGACACCTCGGATCCACACAGAGTCAGGTTGACTTTGAAGCCCAGGGATGATGCGTGGAAAATCCTGTTGCACGGTGTTAGAAAACCACAGTGTGTGGGGTTTGCATCGTTATCAGCAGCGGCAAGCTGGTGTTGCACGTTGTTTCTCCAGCCACAATGCGTTGATCTCCCAGCCGCGATGCAGGTGGAGCGTCGATTTTAGCTGCAAAGCCTGCGGCGCATCTTTTATCAGCTGTGTTGCAGATGGTGCATAGTATATTTCCCCGCACGACGTTCTGTGCATTGATTTTCAGCTCTTGCCTGCCAACTTCACCTTTCAAGGGCACAGAGACTGGATAGAACACCACTAGGCAGAGCAGGAGTCTCAGCAGAGAGTCCAGAAGTTATCAGAGGAAGTCTTTAATGGCCCTGAGACTTCAAAACAGGAGGCAAGCCCAACTCAAGCCCTTGGAGATTCTTTACAAGCAGGAATGCACAACAAAGTATAATCTTTGTCCCCTTTCACAGACAAAAGCAGCAACTGCAGGATAGCCCAACAAAGCACAGTCACAGGCAGGGGCAGCACTTCTCCTTAGCTCTTCAGCTCTTCTCCTTGGCAGGGTTTCTCTTTAATCCAGAAGTGATCTAATTTTCAGGGGGTTTTGTTCCAATACTTATACCCCTTTCTGCCTTTGAAGTCGGCCTAATTCAAAGGAAAGTCTCTGTTGTTCACAAGAACCTGCCTTGACTAGGCCAGGCCCCATACATACACCAGGGGGTTAGAGACTGCATTGTGAGAGGGCAGGCACAGCCCATTCAGTTGTAAGTGACCACTCCTCCCTCCATTCTAGCACAGATGGCTCATCAGGATATGCAGGCTACGTGCCAGCTCTCTTTGTCTCACTGTCTAGAGGGGATTCACAAACAGTCTAACTGTCAAACTGACACAGACAGGCAATCCACAAACTGGCAGAGTCACAGAATGGTTTAAGCAAGAAAAGGCCTACTTTCTAAAAGTGGCAATTTCAAACTGACAATCTAAATACCAACTTCACTAACAGGTGTATTTTTAAATTGTGAGTTCAGAGACCTCAGACTCAAAATTTCTATCTGCTCTCAAATGGAATCAGCACTTTAATAATATTTAAAGGCAGCCCCCATTTTCACCTATGAGAGAGATAGGCATTGCAACAGCAAAGACTGACTTTAGTAGCATTTCGTTGTTAGGACATGTAACATACATCGGTACATGTCCCACCTTTAATATACACTGCACCTTGCCAATGAGGCTACCTGGGCCTACCATAGGGGTGCCTTATATGTATGAAAAGGGAAGGTTCATGCCTAGCAAGTGGGTACACTTGCCAAATCGTATTGGCAGTGCAAGACTCCACACACAGACTCTGCAGTGGCAGGTCTGAGCCATATTTACAGGGCTACTTATGTGGGTGGCACAACCAGTGTTGCAGGCCCACTAGTAGCATTTGATTTACAGGCTCAGGTCACCTCTAGTGCACGTTACTAGGGACTTACTAGTAAACAAATATGCTAATCATGGATAAACCAATCAACAAATACAATTTACACAGAGATCATATTCACTTTAGCACTGGTTAGCAGCGGTAAAGTGCCTAGAGTCCTAAAGCCAACAAAAAAAGGTCAGAAAAACTAGGAGGAATAAGGGAGAAAGTTTAGGGATGACACTGCAAAAAAGGGCCATTTCCAACAACTGGGAATAGCCAGCATTTCTGTTGGTTTTAACAAATGCTCTGGTCATATTGCAAGAGTTGTCAGACAAAGGCTGACAGCTGTCTTGAAATGTATCCTGATTTTAGCCTAACTCGATTGATACATTGTCATTTTCACTATCATCAGTGTGTAGGTGCAAAAGAAGAAAAAGTGATGATTGAAATGCCCTAATTCATTTCAACCACTGGAATGTATTCTGGGCAGCCTTCCAGTATATTGTATTTCCTGAGCACCTAGAGTCATGGTACCACCAGATCATCCTTGGTCCCGTATAATTACTAATACTTAAGTTTAATTCAAACATTTCAATCATCATGCCTTTGTTTTGATATTTGTTTTCCCTTTGAGTTGTAGTGACCATTGCCATTTCTGTCACCTGTTGAGTTTTGAATCACTGTGGCAAGTTTGCGAAGTGTGTATTGTATAGCTGCAGTAATTGTAGTAGGTGTGAAAAGCATGTCAATAACTGCTGAAGTTTCCTAATTCAATAATAGACAAAAATAAATAATTTCCCCCCAATCCTGTTTAGTGTCCAATTTCAATAGAACATGCATGTGTGTGTGTGTGTGTTTGTATGTGTGTTGATTCCTAGGTAACAGTTATAAAGTAATGTTCTTGTTGTTGTGTGAAAAGAGTATAGTGTGGTGTAAGAAGGAACATGTAGATCAAGTAATAATAATGACAGCTCATGTTTTGATCATATCACTCTGGGCTTTGTTTATGCCATTCAGCCCTCACTACAATCAAGACCGATTTTAATTTCACAGCCAGATTCATCACTTTATAGAGAATAATGTATATTATTAGTAGGTAAATACTAATGTCTGAACAAACCATTCACCTTGGATGTGATTTTTACAGTGTAGGCATTATTATAGGAAAATATGTGGCATTCTCTATGGGTTGTTTATAGTATTATCACCAGAAACATAATAGAAGACAATTACACTTTGGAGGTTTGTACACTTACTCATCAATAATATTTAATCATAATATTTTAGGAACGGCTTGGAGATGCTTTTGCTTAATTTTTTAAAAGCATAATAATTGAAATGAGATATCATTGAATACCTTGTGTATAAGAAGTTTAAATTTTAAATCTGTGTTATTTCTAATTTTGGCTAGATTAAATTATGAAAAATATCTTTGGTATTTAATTTTCAGTCTTGAGAAATTGACTCTGTTGTGAAACGCTCTGTAAATCTAATATAGCAGCAGGAATAGAAAAAAATAAGAATAATAAAAAAGATCATTTTATGAACCAAGACACCACACAATTTTGGATATTTGCTATCCCTCTCCGTGGAGGGTTGGTGGGTATTGTTCATAGGAGCATGAAGGAATGTGGGGAAGTGTTTATGTGTTCCTGGAAAAGGCTGCTTGTGTGGGATGTTTGTGTGTATCGTCCTAGGTACCATTTCTTGTATGTAGACGTACAGTAAAGAAGTTATTGTGATGCGTATTTTCCATGTCAAATCGAGGAATGTTTGGGTGTGTGTGCATAAGGGTCAGAATTTTTGGTGTTGTGTGTACCTATACGTGGACTTCTGTCAGTAGGGGTGTGCAGTTCTGCCCTTAAACGATGAATGCCAAAAATATTGAACCAAAAATTTCATGTGGTATGGATAGTGTGTCAAAAATATTATCAGTACAGAAGTACAGTTGTTCAAAATATAGAAGTTAAAAATATGTTTTAGATCTATAATGCAGTTTTAATACATATTGTTTTATATAATACCATTCCATTTAATACAGCTGTAATAAATATTGCTTTCAAAATTAATTTTCAACAAATTAGTTATTTTTATATTAATTCTAGGTGATAATATTATTAATATAACTGTAATTTTTATAGGTATGCATAGTAATTTTTAGCGTGCAATGAAATGTTTTTCCATTCAATTTAGAGTTTAGTAGCTGATTGTTGGGTTGTGAGGGGGAAAATTATGTTAATTGAATATCTAATTGGTGATTAATTATGTAAATTGATTATTTGCCATTTATTTATTTGTATTTTGTGATTTATAATATCTATTTTATTTCTGTAAAGTTACATTAGTTATTTATATTTAGGTTGTTGGGTTTGAAGGGGATAGGATAGTAAGTTATTTAAATTATATATTATTATGAGTATTTTTATTTCAATAAAATATTTAATTGATCATTAGATTTTTTTAAATATATGACAGTTCAATAAGTAGCACATTTTACATGTATTGTAATTTCTAGTTTTTGTTTTATTTCATTAATATTTTAATGTTTTATTGTTTTATGTATGATTTATTATAATTTTAGTGGGTTGAGTTTTTTATTTTTATTTTTATTTTTTAGAAGAAAGGAAAGCAACCCATGTTTTAAATGTATCTTGATTTTTGTGCATTATTGTATTATTAATCATGTTATACATTACATTGTATGTCTTTTTATATTATATCTGTTTGTTATTTTTAATATCCTTTAATAATTTTATGTTGCTAGGTATGTAAATGCTTCTTAAAAATAATTAGAATTTGTAAAGCTATACGAAACCCTTCCTAAGTCCAACACTTTCCATGTTTTTGCTCAGATTGGAGTGGGAATAGTAAATGTAACTCCTCCAAAGTCCAACACTTCCCTTACTGTTCCTTAGATTGGAGTAGCAAATAGTGGATCTAACTCCTCCAAAGCTCAACACTTTGCCTACTGTTGTTTTGAATGGAATCGGAATAGTAAATCTACCTCGTCCAATGCGCAGCACTTTTCCTGATTTTGGTTTCATTGGAGGGAGTAGAGTAAATTTAAACCCCCCTAAATCCAACACCTTCCCTATGGTTCCTTAGATTGAAGTGCAAAGAGGAAATCTAGCCACTCCAAAGCGCAACACTTCCATACTGTGGTTCCTTGTTTAGATTGTAGACGGAACAACAAATATAACCACTTCAAAGTCCAACACTTTCCCTGGTTTCACTTACATTGGAGTAAGAATAGTAACTCTAACCCCTCTAAAGTCCAACACTTTTTCTATTGTTCCTTAGATTAGTGTGTGAATAGTAGATCTAACCCCTCCAAAGTCAACATTATTTTTTCTTATGTTGGAGGTGGAATTGTAAACGTAAATCTACCCCCTACAAAGCCCGTCAGATTTCCTACTGTTGCTTAGATTGGAGTAGAAGTAGTAAATCTAGCCCCTCCATAAGTATAGCATTTTTCCTGATAGTGCTTTCATTGGAATGTGAAAAATAAAATGAAACTTTATGAAGTCCAATACCTTCCCTACTGTTTGGTTTGGTTGGAGTGTGAATAGTAAATCTAACCCCTCCAAACTCCAACACTTTCCATACTGTTAGATTGGAGTTGGAATAGCAAATCTAATCCCTCCAAACTACAGTACACAGCACCCTGCCCATGAGGCTACCAGTTTAACACCTTCCCTAATTTTTCTTATGTTGGTGAGAAAATGTAACCTCCCCGAATTCCATCACTTTCCTTATCATTGCTTAGATTGGAACAGGAATAGCTTGCGAAGGGACAGGACGGCTGTCGTCATTGTCTCCTTCAGACTCACTGGAAGAGGTGTCGTTGGATGGGACTCCACCGACTGAAAAATCACTCCCAGATTCCGTCCCATTTTCCTCTCCCTCAGATGCTGTCTCAGTATCTGCTGTCTCAGTCTCTGAGCCTACATCGGAACTGTCTTCCATAACCCGAGTTAGGGCTTGATCAGCAGTCATCCAACGAGATGCCATCTCTGCTACTGGCTAAACTGTCCCTCTAAATTACTAGCCTACGTAGAAGGCAGATAGTCACAAAATTGCTCGTTGGTATGTTTGATGTGTCCAATAGGAAATGTCATCACCTTACCTTCGCTTCTTCTCCAATTCGGCAGATTCTCTGAAAACACTGAAAAAAACAAAAAAGAATGTATTACTTCACCTTACCACATACCCATCAGCACAGCCTTTAGCGCTGGTGGCACCCAGTGCGACAGTCATTTTTGGTGCTCTGCCTCCCATTACCTCCTCTTCTATTTCCCTCAGTACCACCCAGCAAAAGTGCTGCTCATATTTCCATAGTCCCCCTCACATAACATTTGTTTTAAAGCGCAGGTAGCACTTGCCTCTACTAATCCACTCAGTTAAGTACATATAAATGTATATCCTTGCAGCAGGATAATAAACCATCTGCGCTACTTTTTGGCAACTGCCACTAGACAAAAGACATACATACATATATACATACATACAATATATATATATATATATATATATATATATATATATAAAGAATATATATATATGTGTGTGTATATAAATATATATATATATATATATATATATATATATATATATATATATATATATATAAAGATATCACTTTTATATATGTATGGTTAGATATCACTTTTATATATGAGTGGTTTCCGTGGTTTCCAACACTAACTCTCTACATAACTTTTTTTTCATACATGTGTGCTTTCCCTTGGCAAAGCACACATGCATAAAAGAAAATGGCCCTATAGAGGGTCAGCCTAAGGGCTGACCCCCAAGATGTTTCTTTTTTTTAAATATTCCCTAGGGGTGGTCGATCGCCCCCCCCCAGGGAAAACTAGATTCTTTTTTTATGCTCCCGGGGTCGGCCCGTGTTCGGAGGGGCAACCCTGCCATTTTGTTTTTTATTTTTTTATTTTTCTATCCTTTTTATTTTAATCTGGGGGCTCGATCGCCCCTCAAAGCAACCCAAACATACATTTTTGTAAATTAGTGCCCCCACGAGGTGGGTGGCCCATTTACAAAGGGGCCATCCCCCCAAAGAAGACCCCTGGTGTCTAGGGGCGTTTCCTGGCCATGGATCCCAGCCACGCTGCAATCCATGGTCAGGAAATGGTGCCAGGGAGGCATTGATGGAAAGGGGAGAGTCTCCCCTTTCCATCGATGCCTCCCTGGCATCTGGGGAGGCCGTTTTGGCCTTTTATTCCCCACCGGAGTAGGAAGAGGATGCTTACCTGCTCCTCTGCTGCTCCGGTGGGGAAAAATGTGATGTCAGCGCGCCGGACAAAGGGGCAGGAGGGGGCGGGGGTGTGGGGGAGACATGGAAGTTGTTCCGCGTCTCCTACACACACAAAAAAAAAACAATCCTCTGGTGCACTTAACGGGTTAATGTTTATACTGTTTGTTTTTATTTAACTTTTATTTTGTTAATTTTAATGTTATTTTCTAATTAAGTTAGCTTTATGTGATTGGAAACATATGCTTGTTAATTTTAATTTTGAGGCCATTTTTAATATCATTAATGTAATTTTTGAAACTGCATGTATATATATATATATATATATATATATATATATATATATATATATATATATATATAGGGCTTTATAATTAATAATTATTTTGCATATATATGAGGAAATAATTTAGTAAAATTCTTAAACTTGAGATTAGTTAATAGGCATACCAGATTATAAAAAAAGATAAAAAACATTCTATAACGTTTTTAGTGTTGAAACTATAATGATGAACAAAAAACATTGGGGTATGTTTTGTAATTTGTAAATGTATTTGAAAGTGAGGTGAATAATATGAAGACAAATGGAAATGTATGTTGTAGGAAAGTACCATCTTTCTTGGCATGGAACCCCCAATTTTACATGTATGTCAGTATGTTTTTGCCTGTCTCACTGGAATCATGCTAGCTTGGACCCCAGTGCTCATAGTTTGTGGCCTAAATGTGTATGCCTCCACAACCCCAACTGCATCCACTAGTGTCCCTAGTAATAGCAGTGGTGGTGGGAAGAACACTACAAATAGCCAGACAAAGGGTGTAGCTGGGATCACCATTGGTAATGTAGTGGGGGTTGGTCTAGTTAGGGAGACCACAGAGGCTGTTTTAGTCTCTGATGGTGGTATTGATTTTGCCACCTTAGTTGCTTGTCCCCTTAATGTGGGTAAGTACAAGCAACTACCCCTAATAGATGGTGTTGAGGTTGAGGCCTACAGGGACACAGGAGCCAGTGTCCCCATGGTAATAGAGAAACTGGTTGCCCCTGAACAACACCTACTTGGTCAGCAGTACCAAGTGACTGATGATCATAACAACACTCTTAGCCACCCCATGGCTGTTGTGAATCTCAACTGGGGGAGGGGAGATTACTGGCCTAAAGAAAGTTGTGGTAGCCACTGATTTACCTGTAGACTGCTTACTAGGAAATGATTTGGAAACATCAGCTTGGGCTGAAGTGGAGTTGGAGGCTTACACAGCAATGCTGGGCATTCCAGGGCATATCTTTGCTCTCACAAGGGCTCAGGCCCAGAAGCAAGGAGGACAGGGAAACTTAGATCCTGGAAAAATGGACCAATGCTCCCAAAAGCTAGAGGTACAAAGGGTAAATCCTTGCCCACTATCCCTCCCTCTCCAGAAGATTCCTCTTTTGAAGAAGAGTAATCCTCTTCCTGTGCAGAACCTACACCAGAGGAACTGGCAGCTAACACTGCAGAACTTTTGGGTGCGGGGGCCTGCCAGGGGAAGAGCTGAGTGTGGCACAGCAGACCTGTCCCACACTAGAGGGTCTAAGACAGCAAGCTGTCAAACAGCAAAATGGGGATGTCACTGATACCCGCCAATTATATTGGGAAGCCAACCTTCTCTATACTGAGGCAAGGGACCCTAAACCTGGAGCTGCCAGGAGATTGGTAATCCATTTGCAGTATAGGGAGTTTCTTCTGACTTTGGCTCATGACATTCCTTTGGCTGGGCATTTGGGCCAAAGTAAAACATGGGACAGACTTGTTGCACTGTTTCACTGGCCTCATACGTCAGAGGACACAAAGGAGTTTTGTCGCTCCTGTGTGACCTGCCAAGCCAGTGGAAAGACTGGTGGCACATCTAAGGCCCCCTTAATTCCACTTCCAGTGGTTGGGGTGCCCTTTGAGGGGGTAGGGGTTGACATTGTTCGCCCCCTTGACCCTCCAACAGCTTCAGGCAATAGGTTTATCCTTGTGGTAGTGGACCATGGCACTAGGTATCCTGAAGCCATACACTTAACCACTACAGCTCCTGCAGTGGCAAAAGACCTCCTGGGAATCTTTTCCAGAGTGGGCTTCCCTAAGGAAGTGGTATCAGACAGAGGTAGTAACTTTATGTCTGCATATCTCAAAGCAATGTGGAAGGAGTGTGGTGTTACCTACAAGTTCACCACTCCTTATCATCCAAAGACAGATGGATCAGTTGAGAGATTTAACAAGACTTTCAAAGGCATGATCATGGGACTCCCTGAAAAACTCAGGAGGGGATGGGATGTCATATTGCCATGCCACATTTTTGCTTATAGGGAGGTACCCCAGAAAGGAGTGGGCTATAGCCCATTTGAACTCCTCTTTGGACACCTTGTAAGAGGTCCCCTTGCTCTTGTGAAGGAGGGTTGGGAACAACCTTTAAAAGCTCCCAAACAAGACATTGTGGACTATGTGCTTGACCTCAGATCAAGGATGGCTGAGTACATTAAAAAGGCCACTAAAAACCTTCAGGCCAGCCAAGAGCTCCAAAAGCAATAGCATGACCAGAAGGCTGTCCTGACTCAGTACCAAGCAGGACAGAAGGGGTGGGTATTGGAGCCTGTGGCACCAAGAGCACTCCAAGACAAATGGAGTGGATCCCATCTCCTTGTGGAAAAGAAGGGTGAGGTCACCTATTTGGTGTACCTGGGCACTGCCAGAAGCCCCCTTAGGGTGCTTCATGTCAATCGCCTTAATCCTTACTCTGACAGGGCTGACTTAACCCTGCTTATGGCCACAGATGAGGGGCAGGAGGAAGAGAATGACCCTCTCCCTGACCTCTTCTCCACCACTGAAGCTGATGGCTTAGTGGAGGGAGTTGTACTAGTAGAGTGCCTTACTGCTGAGCAGAAGGACAACTGCATAAATCTCATTGGACAATTCTCTCACCTCTTCTCACTAGTTCCAGGTACAACTACCTGGTGTGAGCACACAATTGACACTGGAGACAGTTTACCTGTCAAAAGTAAAATTTATAGACAGCCTGACCATGTCAGAGACTGTATCAAACAAGATGTACAGACAATGTTGGACCTTGAAGTGATTGAACCCTCTGAAAGCCCCTGGGCCAGCACAGTGGTGCTTGCCCCCAAACCTCATAGTAAAGAACGAAAGAAGGAAATGTGGTTTTGTGTGGAGTATAGGGGTCTCAATCAAGTAAGAAAAACTGATGTTCACCCTATACCCAGGGCAGATGAGCTAATAGATACACTGGCTTCTGCCAAGTATCTAAGCACTTTTGATTTAACTGGAGGGTATTGGCAGATTAAGTTATCAGAAGATGCTTAACCAAAGACAGCATTTTCAACCATTGGGGGGACATTATCAGTTCACATTTATGCCCTTTGGATTGAAAAATGCACCTGCCACTTTTCAAAGGTTGGTGAATACAGTCCTCCAATGATTGGAAGCCTTTAGTGCAGCATATCTAGATGACATTGCTGTCTTTAGCTCCACCTGGGATGATCACCTGGTCCACCTGTGGAAAGTTTTGGAGGCCCTGCAATAAGCAGGCCTCACTATCAAGGCCTCAAAGTGCCAGATAGAGCAGGGGAAAGTGGTTTATCTGGGACACCTGGTAGGTGGAGAACAGATTGCACCACTGCAGGGGAAGATCCAAACCATTACGGAATGGACTTCCCCTACAACTCAGAACCAAGTGAGAGCCTTCCTAGGCCTCACTGGGTACTACAGGAGGTTCATCAAGAATTATGGCACTATGGCTGCCCCTCTTAATGACCTCACAACAAAGAAGATGCCTAAAAAGGTAGTGTAGACTGCTAGCTGTCCTCAAAAGCCCTTGTTCCTCCAAAACCTTCATTGTACAAACAGATGCTTCTGAATTAAGGGTAGGGGCAGTTCTATCACAGCTAAACACAGAGGGCCAGGATCAACATGTTGCTTTTAACAGCAGGAGGTTGACCCCTAGAGAAAAGCGTTGGTCTGCCAAAGAGAGGGAGGCCTTTGCTGTGGTCTGGGCCTTGAAAAAGTTGAGACCATACCTCTTTGGAACTTACTTTATTGTTCAAACAGACCACAAACCTTTATTATGGCTTAAACAAATGAAAGGTGAAAACCCTAAATTGTTGAGGTGGTTCATCTCCCTAGACGGAATGGACTATACAGTGGAACATAGACCTGGGAGTACCCACTCCAATGCAGATGGACTCTCCAGATATTTCCACTTAGACAATGAAGACTCATCTGGGCAAGGTTAGCCTTATTTTCCCTCGTTTGGTGGGGGGTTGTGTAGGAAAGTACCATCTTTCTTGGCATGTTACCCCCAATTTTACATGTATGTCAGTATGTTTTTGCCTGTCTCACTGGGATCCTGATAGCCAGGACCCCAGTGCTCATAGTTTGTGGCCTAAATGTGTATGCCTGTGTAGTGCCTAACTGTGTCACTGAGGCTCTGCTAATCAGAACCTCAGTGCTCATGCTCTCTCTGCCTTTAAATTTGTCACTATAGGCTAGTGACTAAATTTACCAATTTCAATTGGCATACTGGACCCCCTTTATAAGTCCCTAGTATATGGTACCTAGGTACCCAGGGCATTGGGGTTCCAGGAGATCCATATGGGCTGCAACATTTCTTTTGCCACCCATAGGGAGCTCAGACAAACCTTTACACAGGACTGCCATTGGAGCCTGAGTGAAATAATGCACACATTATGTCACAGGCATTCTCACTGCACTTAAGTAACTTATAAGTCACATATATGTCTAACCTTCACTTGCTGAAGGTTAGGTGCAAAGTTACTAAGCGTGAGGGCACCCTTGCACTAGCAAAGGTGCCCCCACATAGTTCCGGGCCATTTCCCCGGACTTTGTGAGTCTGGGGACACCATTACACGTGTGCACTACATATAGGTCAATACCTATATGTAGCTTCACAATGGTAACTCTGAATATGGCCATGTAACATGTCTAAGATCATGGAATTGTCCCCCATTCCAAATCTGGTATTGGGGAGCCAATTCCATGCATCCTGGAGGCTCCACTATGGACCCCCCAGTACTGCCAAACCAGCTCTCTGGGTTTTGCTCTGCAGCTACTGTTGCTGGCACCCCACAGACAGGGTTCTGCCCTCCTGGGGTCTGGGCAGCCCAGTCCCAGGAAGGCAGAACAAAGCATTTCCTTTAAGAGCAGGGTGTTACACCCTCTCTCTTTGGAAATAGGTGTTAAAGGCTGGGGAGGGGTAGCCTCTCCCAGCCTCTGGAAATGCTTTGAAGGGCACAGATGGTGCCCTCCTTGCATAAGCCAGTCTACACCGGTTTAGGGAACCCCCAGTACCTGCTCTAGTGCGAAAGTGGACAAAGGAAAGGTGAGTGACCAGGGGTGGTGCCCAGAGCTCCTCCAGTGTGTCTCAGACCTCTGCCATATTGTTTACAGAGGTGTGGGGCACTCTGGAGGCCTCTGAGTGGCCAGTGCAGCAGGTGATGTGAGAGACCCCTCCTGATAGGTGCATACCTGACTAGGTAGCCAATCCTTCTTTGAGGGCTATTTAGCGTCTCTCCAGTGGGCTTTTCCTCAGATTAAGACTTGCAAGAATTCATCAGAGTTCCTCTCCACTTCTCTCTTCGACTTCTGACAAGGATCGACCGCTGACTGCGCCAGGATGCCTGCAAAACTGCAACAAAGAAGCCAAAAGACTACCAGTGACATTGTAGCCCCTAATCCTGCTGACTTTATCAACTGTTTCCTGGTGGTGCATGCTCTGGGGGCTACCTGCCTTCACCCTGCACTGGAAGCCACGAGGAAATCTCCCATGGGTCAACGGAATCTTCCCCCTACTCCAGCAGGCTCCAAACTTCAGCTTCACCGGTGCTCTGGGACCCCTCTCATCCTGATGAGCATATCCCCCGGAACACAGGTGGTGGACCCAAGTGACCCAGACTATCCAGTGGTCCAAATGTCTGAATTTGGAGGAGGTAAGTCCTTGCCTCCCCTCCCCAGACTGTAATTATGTGCACCGTGTGATCTGCAACTCAAGGGCTTCTGTGCACATTTCCAAGAAATCCTGCATGCACAGCCGAGCCTAGGTCCCCAGCACTCTGTCCTGCGATGCTCAGCTCCCTGAGTTGATCTCCGGTATCGTGGGAACTCCCTTTGCAGTGTTGAGACGACCGCCGTGTTCAGTCTTCTTGAAACCCCTTCTTGTTCCAGGACTTCTGTAGGAGCTTCCTTCCTGTCCGAGGGCTCTGTACATTGCTGAGGGTCTCCTCGGTCTCATCTCCCAAGTGGCGACATCCTGGTCCTTCCTGGGACCGGGCAGCACCCTTTTTCTCCAACTGCGACTCTTGCAAGTAGCAAGGCTTGTTTGCAGTATTTTGCAAACAACTCTGCATCCTCCAGCAGCTGTGTGACATCTTCTGCATGAAGAAGAACTTTCTACCTCCTTTTGTTGTTGCAAAACCTGCAGCTTCTTCCAACCAGAGGCAGCCATTTTGCGCCTTCATCCGGGGTTTAGTGGGCTCCTGCCCCCCTGGACACTTTAGCGACTCTTGGACTTGGTCCCCTTCCTTTGCAGGTCTTCAGGTCCAGGAATCCGTCTTCAGTGCTTTGCAGACTGTTGTGGTCCTTGCAAAATAATAGTACTTTACTCCTACTTTCCAGGGTCTTGGGGTGGGTCTCCTTTACACCCTTAGTGTTTTCTCACACTCCCAGTGACCCTCTACACACTACACTTGCCTAGGGGTCCATTTGTGGTTCGTATTCCACTTACTTAGTATATGGTTTGTGTTGCCCCTAGGTCTATTGCATCCTATTGTGTTTTACAGTGTTTGCACTACTTTCTAACTGTTTTACTTACCTGATTTGGTTAGTTGTGTATATTTTGTGTATGTTACTTACCTCCTAAGGGAATATATCCTCTTAGATATTTTTGGCACATTGTCACTAAAATAAAGTACCTTTATTTTTAGTAACTATGAGTACTGTCTTTCTTATGATATAGTACCTATATGATATAAGTGGTATTGCATGAGCTTTGCATGCCTCCTAGTTCAGCCTTGGCTGCTCTGCTATAGCTACCTCTATCAGCCTAAGCTGCTAGAACACTACTACACTCTACTAATAAGGGATAACTGGACCTGGCATAAGGTGTAAGTACCATTGGTACCCACCACAAGCCAGGCCAGCCTCCTACATATGTAAAGTCTGTTATTACTTTCTACCATTTTCGAGTTACATGCACCTTTTAAAAAAGTCAACCAAAATAACGCCTCCATACTGTGAACAAGGTTGTAGGTATGGCCGAAACACGTCAGTCAGTGGTCAAGGGGTGTGCAATGTAGCTTGGCAGCACTTTAATAAATCTGCAACACTAGCCTCTCTGGTGTCGGTGTTCTTGTTAAACTATATAGAAAACCAACCTCTGGTAATAAAATCTAGTCACCATCCACTGAAACTGGAAAGACAAAACTGCAGCAAGAAAGAAAAAGAGGAACAAACTCTCCAAGGTATGACTCTCAGATTTATAAAAAAAGGCTATGCTACTGAAAATATAGAGGAGGCAATCAAAAAAGTAAAAGGGAAAACATGAGCAGTTGATTTTTCACAGGAGCAATGGGAAAAAGAGTTAGAACAAATTCTCTCAATACAGACTATTTACTAAATACAATAGACAAGAAGGAACAATTCGAAAGATCATGCAAACATATTGGTATTCAATAAAAAATTACCTGTGGTGATGTTTAAAAGGACATAAGTGATGAGAGATCATCTTATCAAAACCTCCCTGGAAGGTGTGAAGAAAACTGCTTGGTTAGGTGGTTTGAGAGGTTTTTGGAAGTGTGAGAAAAGCTGAGCTTGTCAATACAACACTAACATGAAGGAACTTACACTGCCTTTAATGAGAGGAAACAAGTCCTAGGTTTTTTTAACCGCTTCTGTGCCGCGGACGTAATGGTTACGTCCTGCGGCACAGTGCTCATTTGCCCACGACGTAACCATTATGTCCTGGGCACAGAGCCCAGAGTGAGCGCTAGTGCTGCCTCTGAATTCTTCCCTCCCACCCCCCAAAGGCAGGGATGGAAGGGGAAGCCCTTCCCCTTCCACCCCCGACAGCCCCTCCACCCCCCCACTCCCTCCGTGACGTCAGCGCGCAATCGTGCGCTGACCTCACAGAGGCCTCCTCCCATCGCGCTGGAAGAGGAAGAAAAATGCTCAGCAGTCTCTCTGAACAATTTAACAGCCGGATTGCGAAGCGATCCAGCTGCTAAAATGCCCACTAGACACCAGGGATTTCTTTTTTATAAGAAATTGTCATAAGGGGAGCGACCCCTTGGGCAAGGGTCGCTCCCCGGGAGGCTTTTTTTTTTAAGGCCTTTTCTGCCCCCGGGGAGCAGAAACCTCTAGGCTCCAGGGATCCTTTTTTTTTTTTTTTAGAGGTTGGGAGCGACCCTTTAGGCAAGGGTCACTCCCCTAGGGGCCAATTTATATTTTGGACATTTCTGCCCCCTTGGGGACAGATTGGCCTAAGGGGGACAGAAACCACTAGAAACCAGGGAGTTTTTTTTTTTACGTGAATTTCACGCAAGGGGAGCGACCCCTTAGGCAAGGGTCGCTCCCCTGGGGGGCAAATTCATTGTAGGCCATTTCTGCCCTCAGCCTATTTTAATTAGGCCGATCTGCCCCCAAAGGGGGCAGAAACCACTAGGCACCGGGGATTTTTTGTTGTGTTGTTTTACAGATGTGGAGCGACCCCTTAGGCATCCTGTATGTGTAATGGCTAGTGCAAGGATTGTGTGTGATGTTGTATGCTGTTTGCAATGCCATATACAAAGTGCATTTATACAAATTCAGACTCCATAGGCCAGGCATTGTTATGGACTGTAAGGACTAGGTTCACCCCTATATGTTCATTTGCACTAAAGAAATGTCAAGGAGGTTCCAATTGTAATCATTGAGAGTCCACACATTTGCTCGTATGGGCTAAGAGAAATGAACACAGTGCCAGGATCTGTGAACATATGAGGTAGTGGACTCATGAGTGAACATGGCAAGGTACTGTATAGAGAAAAGATCTGCAGATGCACGGATTGGCTGTTGTTACTCACGGTGGAATTCATGCCTGTTGTGTCTGGCTTGCCCACAATTGGGGGCTTATTTACAAGCCCTGTGGTGCAAGGATGCCTGTGGTTGGGATGGTTGTTTTTGTGCAAGAATGGACATCTTCCTGCACAGAAACAATCACAAGAGATGTTTTCCTCTTCTGCATTCTGCAGCACACATAGAAGGGGTGAAAAACAGGGAAAAATAAGGATATTTTCCACCTTGTTTCACTTGGTAACTCTGGGAATGCGTCAGATTCCTTGACATTCTATGGGTATTGCATAGAAACCCGCACACCAACACCCATGGAATGCCCCTTTCACGCTGTTTTATGAGTGAATGGGGCCCATATTGACATGGCCCTGAAAAGCCACATAAGGTGGCTTGGCAAGGCCTTGTAACAATGGGGTGCCACACTGCGCCACGGGAGCCTCCATGAAAAAAGAGGCTCCGATAGTGCACTATGTTGGTAGGGCTTAGGAAATGAGGCCCAGGGAGTATAATTCAAAAGACAGTGAGTACATGTGCCCGAGATACAGGAACCAAAGCATCTATGCAGGCTAGCAATATGAGGTTCACAAAACATATTCCTGCTGTGTGTGCCACACGAACACCATAGTAAGTCATGTATGTCCAGGACTGAGAACCATGTGACATGAGCCCTATGCTGAGTAGGATAGTGCTGAACATGACACACTTGGATTTGCTGTTTATTCGACCACTCATGAGTAGTGAAACCTCATACTTTAGGTTGTATGAATCAAAAATGCTATCCCCTGTCAGCCTCCGAGATCAGGAAATGTGTGTTAGACTAGAGGGATGTCTATATGACAGTTTAAGAGCTGGCCCTGATAGTCTACAGGATGTAATACAAACTGATTCACACAATGATCTGCATTTGCCATTACTGTTTCAAGATCCCTGCGCAGATGCGATGTAGGGCATGCATGCACCCACCGATCAAATGGCTGTTCTAAATGCTTGTGTGAAGCAAGGTGACATGAATTTTGGACACATGGGTGCAGGCAGTGGGCTGCATAGTGGGGCCCATCCAGTTACTCAGTAGGTATGCTAGGAGTCATAGCACTGATCACCATGTACTGACATGGGTGGATCTGGAAGTAGTTTCATGCATCTCTAGGTGATGTGAGTGAACTATTCACCCGCCATACTCACCTGTGATACTTGGCACATGTAGAAATGTGTCCATCTATGTGTCCTTGCCATATTAGGCCCATAATGTTGTTAGACATGCCATCTGAATCACAGTCCTTGCTCAGATGACTTTCATAAATGACAATGGATCCGGGGGCAATGGAGTACGCAGAAGGGACATTAATGAGCAATGCAACATGATGGATGTGCCATGCCATGATCACAAAACAACATTTTACAAAACCATAGTCAATGAAGACATGGTAATTCACAGATGTGTTAAAACAGGGCATTTCTAGTGTGTGATAGCATATCAATACGGAGAAGAAGGATATTGAGCCTATGAATGTTCATTTTGCCCTTCCAGAACGCCTTGTGATATGTAATGTGCATCATGTGATGACTGCAGATTGTGTTTACATTACATGCTTGATGTTCATTTGCCAAACAAAACTTTGTCTGACATGTATTCTTAATGTTTACTCAGGTAACATGAGCCCATCCCAGAGGAGTGCCTTTGAAAGACACATCCACCACGTGAAGAAGACATTTAGAAGGATGGGTGAGATGTATGAGAATGAACGTGTATTGTGACATGGAGTGCCTTCCCCAAAGGGGAACAGACATCTCCACCCATCACCGCCATGGAAAGTCTCGGACCACTGACAGGGGTGGGCCTGCTGGTGTAAGTACAGCAACATCCTTTGCAACCTCCAGCAACTGCCCCAGCCCCAGGTCTAGTGGGCAGGAGGGGCAGACCTCAAACTACGTATGGCCAACATGGAAGAGAAACATGTACAAATGATGGGAATGCTTTGTGCCATCAAGACAGCTGTCTGCAAGCCCTGAGGAGCTGGCTGGCACTATGTAGACTTGTCTCCCTTCCCCTTGTATTGAGATTTTTTATTGTTGGGGTGTTTAAATAGTGTTCAGTAAGGTAGTGTAATGTAGTTTAGTTGTTGGACATAGTGGTTTTTATTAGGGGTGAGGTATTTTAAGGTTTTTCTTATGTTTTGGGTGGTTTTGGGGGGTTGATGTTTTAGGCATGTGTAATAAAAAATAAAATGTAAAAAACAATAATATTTAAATAAAACAAGAAAATATATATCTTTGTTTAGGCGAGATGTTTATTTAGTTTCTGTATAAGTGTAGTTGCTGTTGTCCTTGTCTGCAGCTGTGTTTTAAGGGGGTGTGGCTTGATGTTTTTAATCTGGCTTTAAATGTAAAGGATAAGTTAAGATAAGTTGAGTTAGTTGTAGATGGAACAGAATAACATAGTGTAGGTTAGGTAATTTAAGGGGGTTTATTAGAATGTTATTAGTCTTATTTTCATTGTTGCTTCCTACCTTATGGTCTCCATCATGGTTTCTGACTGGGATTTAGCATGTCTGCACAGGTTGTGTTAGGGACATGCCTTTGCAAGCAGTATTTAGATATGCGTGACAAGGTGTATTTCCTATAGGCAAGTCAGTGTCATGTTTGCAACGGGATCCTATCAGTCTTCTACAAACAGCATTGATTATATTAATTGCCGATCTTGATGTTTAGTGATACACATCCCAAAACATGTATTCCTGTGCATTTGCTCAGTTGTGGGAATACACGGTGAATGCATTTGTTGAATGTTTTTGCTCACCCTAACACATGGCCTTGTTACTCACACACTTATGCCTGCCCCTCACAGACTTAAACGTGCATCATTTGGTTGTCACATCAATGTTGACTTGTTGATTACATCCTTGCATAGACCAGCCACTTGTAGTGTGAGCTACATCAGCTGTCTCAATGACAGCACGATACCTGTTGCAATACGTGGTTTTGAGTTGCAGAAATTATTTGTTTATTAACGTACTTATCATATTCCCCAAGCATATTCACTCAGTCTGTGTCACTTTGTCTGTAACTGCGATCCACACATATCCACACATATCCCTTTGGTAAGTAGTCAGTGCTTCACACAATGCACCATGTTCAACTTCGTCCTGACTCAAATACACAATCACCAGGCAGGTTTGACTATGTGTTTTTATTTACATGTGTAAATATTTTGTAGGTAGACAGGACCGGGTCATGGGACAACAAGCCCAATAGGTGTATAGGACCAGTGGATGTCCAGAGGGAGTCCATGGGGTTGAAAATGTCATGTGCATGTATTGAAAAGGAGTGCTTTAGTGAGGAGGAGGTCCACATTGTCATTAGCGAAGATTGTCCACAATGACTGTCCATATGTGTGAGAGGTCAACAGTAGGAGATTCCAAATGAGGATGGTGCCAGGTATTGACAATGGCATGATCTTTGGCAGAGAGCAAAGGAGAATGGGGACACGTCCCACAGGGAAAAGCTACAGGGCAGTATTCGAGGTAAAAGATGTTCCCTCTACATCGTCATCCTCTGATATATGTGGGACCTCCCATAACTGGGTAGTTGTAGGTGCCGAAGTGGAGGGAGGCACAAACACATCAGGGGCTGTAGATGTGAATGCTGTGTCCATGGGAGCTCTCATCTGTGGGAACACATGAGGCAGCATAGCAGCAATGTGGACCTGCATGGTCTGCAACACTAAGGCAACGTCACAGTGAAGGGTACCCAAGGCGGCAATGATGGAGTCCTGCTTCCGCTCCATGGACTCCAAGACATTTTGTATGGCCCCCAGCCTCTTAGCAATATCACTGGTGGTACTTTGGCTGGGCATTTGCTCATGCCAACGCATAATGACACCAGCGATTTCAGCCAGGGACTGCTGGAGGCCAGGGAGCGAAGAGTCGATGACTCATATGGAAGACGAGTTGTCCTCATTTGTAGTGAGGCACTTCAGGACTGCCTCTAGGGTACCTGCCAAAGTCTCCATTCCCATCTGCACCTTGTCAGTCATCTCACGCTGGACTCCTACAGCAGTTTTTTGGAATGCAAGTGCTGGGTCCTGGGAGTCCAGGGCTGTGGTTGAGCTGGTAAGAGGTGCATGTTGGCTGTTGGGTGGTTCATCTGGAGACCACGAAGCCCAGTCTACCCTCTCTGTGACCGGACATGGTGTCTGGATGGCACATAGGATTTCCTGGAAGGTATTCAAGTGTATGGTTTGCAGCAGGTCATCCCCATCTTCTGAGAAATCCAGGCAGCTGGGCAGGAGGTATGGTGTCATCCACTGCAATTAAATGGAAGTTAGTTAATGTTGATCTCCGCTAAATGTTGAGCAGAGTGATCAGGTTCACAAATAAGGTACCAGGGGAGCATTTAAAAGCCTATTTTCAAAGGCCCCAGCAGGACACTGCAATACTGGAGTTTCATTGATATTGATGCTCCAATAACACAGTGTGACGGGCCATAATTTACAAGACCACACCACACCAATTTGTGTCGCTTGTCATGTCGTGTAATTGTGCACCCCTTTCACTCATTACACTGCATACAAGGTGAGTTCCTTGGATGTTGTTGTGGGTGGTCCCTCGCAACACCCATTGAATTCTTAGGAATATGCCACATTCCCAGATATAGATATCTGGAAATGCATGAGATTCCTATCGAACCTCAGGGGTGGCATTGCATTGGTTTAAGAAGGAGATTAGACATTTTGGTCCACATTTTTCATATTTCAATGTTTTCAGCTTCAAGCAGCACACATAGGGGGTGATTCTAACCCTGGCGGTCGGTGTTAAAGCGGCGGCCAACCCGCCAACAGGCTGGCGGTAAAAAACATGGGATTCTGAGCCTGGCGGGAACCGCCAACACAGACAGCCACCTTAACACTCCGACCGCCACGGCGGTACAAACAAACAGCGCGGCGGTCACCGCCAACAGACAGGCGGCAGACAATGTACCGCCCACACTATTACAACTCACCAATACGCCACCTTTTCCGGGGCGGGAGCACCGCCGATAAAAACACGGCGGAAACAGACTACGGACGGGAAAACGCTCACCACTACGCACTCCAGGAGGAAGGAGGACAGCATGGAACCCAAATTAAACATCCTACCTGCTCTCGTCTACCTTCTCATCTACCACGAGTACGAAGTCCGGCGCAGACGACAACGGTGAGTACTGCACCTACGACACACGGGAGGGGGAGGACGAAAGGTTACAGGCACACACATATGCGACCCCCCCCCCCAATTATGTACTCACCAATGCAGAGCACCAAGTCACAGTGACACCACCCAAACACCCCTGAAAAATGCTAGGACATAATCATATTTGGAATAAATATTTATGTACCAAAAAGCTCCAGAAAATTAGCGTACAACCATGAAAGATATTCACAACAAAACTAATGACATACACATCAGTGTATAACTGAAGTACCAAGTCCTGCACATCCTACGAATTCAGCATGTCCGTGGGCCAAAGTCTTGAGAAACAAGGGCAAAGCCCACACAGGAGACCTGAGTCCTTTGGAGAGAACACTGCAGGGGCATCAGATGTAAAAACTACAGGCACCTCAGGGGGAAGGGAAGGGGGGGGCACCACAGCCACATGAGTCCACGACGCCAGATCCACGAGGAGCCACCATGCCCACTGGACCATCCTGGGGAGTGCAAAGCCACAGTCTCTCAATGTCTCTACAGTGGGTGGGCTGCCCACTGGACCATCCTGGGGAGTGCAAAGCCACAGTCTCTCAATGTCTCTACAGTGGGTGGGCTGCCCACTGGACCATCCTGGGGAGTGCAAAGCCACAGTCTCTCAATGTCTCTACAGTGGGTGGGCTGCCCACTGGACCATCCTGGGGAGTGCAAAGCCACAGTCTCTCAAGTCTCTGCAGAGGGTGGATTGCCCACTGGACCATCCTGGGGAGTGCAAAGCCACAGTCTCTCAATGTCTCTACAGTGGGTGGGCTGCCCACTGGACCATCCTGGGTAGTGCAAAGCCACAGTCTCTCAAGTCTCTGCAGAGGGTGGATTGCCCACTGGACCATCCTGGGGAGTGCAAAGACACAGTCTCTCAATGTCTCTACAGTGGGTGGGCTGCCCACTGGACCATCCTGGGGAGTGCAAAGCCACAGTCCATCAGGTGGATGACAGTCTCCACTGGTCAAGGAGGAGGCATGGTGGGCACAGTGAACCATGAGCGGTGCTTGAGAGGAAGGGCCCAGCGGAGCGGTGCTTGAGAGGAAGGGCCCAGCGGAGCGGTGCTTGAGAGGAAGGGCCCAGCGGAACGGTGCTTGAGAGGAAGGGCCCAGCGGAGCGGTGCCTCAGAGGAAGGGCCCAGCGGAGCGGTGCTTGAGAGGAAGGGCCCAGCGGAGCGGTGCTTGAGACGGCGGTGCCCAGCGGAGCGGTGCTTGAGACGGGTGTGCCCAGCGGAGCGGTGCTTGAGAGGAAGGGCCCAGCGGAGCGGTGCTTGAGAGGAAGGGCCCAGCGGAGCGGTGCCTCAGAGGAAGGGCCCAGCGGAGCGGTGCTTGAGAGGAAGGGCCCAGCGGAGCGGTGCTTGAGACGGCGGTGCCCAGCGGAGCGGTGCTTGAGAGGAAGGGCCCAGCGGAGCGGTGCTTGAGAGGAAGGGCCCAGCGGAGCGGTGCTTGAGAGGAAGGGCCCAGCGGAGCGGTGCCTCAGAGGAAGGGCCCAGCGGAGCGGTGCTTGAGACGGCGGTGCCCAGCGGAGCGGTGCTTGAGAGGAAGGGCCCAGCGGAGCGGTGCTTGAGAGGAAGGGCCCAGCGGAGCGGTGCCTCAGAGGAAGGGCCCAGCGGAGCGGTGCTTGAGAGGAAGGGCCCAGCGGAGCGGTGCTTGAGACGGCGGTGCCCAGCGGAGCGGTGCTTGAGAGGAAGGGCCCAGCGGAGCGGTGCTTGAGAGGAAGGGCCCAGCGGAGCGGTGCTTGAGAGGAAGGGCCCAGCGGAGCGGTGCTTGAGAGGAAGGGCCCAGCGGAGCGGTGCCTCAGAGGAAGGGCCCAGCGGAGCGGTGCTTGAGACGGTGGTGCCCAGCGGAGCGGTGCTTGAGAGGAAGGGCCCAGCGGAGCGGTGCCTCAGAGGAAGGGCCCAGCGGAGCGGTGCTTGAGAGGAAGGGCCCAGCGGAGCGGTGCTTGAGACGGCGGTGCCCAGCGGAGCGGTGCTTGAGACGGCGGTGCCCAGCGGAGCGGTGCTTGAGACGAAGGGCCCAGCGGAGCGGTGCTTGAGACGGCGGTGCCCAGCGGAGCGGTGCTTGAGACGAAGGGCCCAGCGGAGCGGTGCTTGAGACGGCGGTGCCCAGCGGAGCGGTGCTTGAGACGGCGGGGCCCTGTTCAGCGGTGCTCTTCTGCACCGCGGGCCCTGTTCAGCGGTGCTCTTCTCCACGGCGGGGCCCGGTTCAGCGGTGCCTATCTCCACGGCGGGGCCCTGTTCAGCGGTGCTCTTCTCCACGGCGGGGCCCGGTTCAGCGGTGCCTATCTCCACGGCGGGGCCCTGTTCAGCGGTGCTCTTCTGCACCGCGGGCCCTGTTCAGCGGTGCTCTTCTCCACGGCGGGGCCCTGTTCAGCGGTGCCTATCTCCACGGCGGGGCCCTGTTCACCGGTGCTCTTCTGCACCGCGGGCCCTGTTCAGCGGTGCTCTTCTCCACGGCGGGGCCCTGTTCAGCGGTGCTCTTCTGCACCGCGGGCCCTGTTCAGCGGTGCTCATCCAGCAGGTCAAGGGAGCCAGACCTGGCCTCGACTCTCTGCTCAGTCGCCCTCGGACCGTGACGTTTCTGGACCCTTCGGGGACGGACTCCTGGCCTCCTTAGTGTCCTCCTTCCCAGCTGGGATGTGGCATGTGGGGTCCACCTTCTCCCCACTCCTGCTGCCCTTCCGCTCCTTTGATGGGGCTCTCGGGCCCTTGCCTCCCCTAGATGGTGTGGGTGGTGAAGTGGCCGCACATTGCTCCTTGGGGGCAGCCCTGTCGGTCCTCGCACGGCGGTCCTTGTTTTTGCGGGTCCTCTTGCCGGGGGGGGGGCTGGACGTGTCCTTGCTGCTGATCGATGTGTCACTGCTGGCAAAGGGTGGGCTCCAGAACCCAGGCACAACAGTGACACCCGAAGCTGGGCTGGTGGTGGCTGCGGTGCTCTTGGGACTCTTTGAAGATGGATGGGGGAGGTCATCGGGGGGAAAGAGGTTAAGGTTAGCCAGGAAAAGTTTTTTAGGGCCAAGGTAAAGGGTAGGAGAAGTGGAGATGGAAGTGGAGGTAGAGGAGGTGGTTGTAGGAGAGTCAGGTGTGCTGTCATTGGGTGAAGGTGCTGGTGCTGTAGGCTGTCGTGAGGTGGATGGCTGTTGGGTGGGTGGCTGCCTGCGTTTGTGTGTCTTGGAAGAGGGGTGACAGACACAGTGGGAGAGGACACAGGGGACGTGTACATGGCAGTGGGGGTGGTGACTGCACGAGTGTGGACTGTACTGGAGGGTGAGGTGGTGATGGAAGCACTGGCTGATGTTGGGGTGCATGCAGGTGTGAGTGTAGACGTCACAGGGAGGGAGGAGGGAGACGAGGAGGAGGGGGACACAGGGGTGGCAGTGGCTGTTGGCATGTCTGCATCTGGGTGTTGCTCGGGTGAGTGTTTGCGGGATCTGTGGTGCTTGTGTTTGGATGAGCTGCTCTTGGGTGTTGAGGTGTGTGCAGGCTGGTCTGATGGTGTGGATGGGATAGGCTGAGGAACAGGAGACAGAGACAGGCTGGAGGCAGTCAGAAGAGGGAGGCTGGAAACAGGGACAATGGCTGCCGTCAGTGCTGAGGCCAGAGCAGTGAACGCTCGTTGATGGGCAGCCTGACCCGAATGAATGCCCTCCAGGTACGCATTGCTCTGTTGCACCTCCCTTTGCACACCCTGGATGGCATTCAAAAGGGTCGTCTGCCCAACAATGAGCGTCCTTACCAGGTCAATGAGCTCCGCACTGAGGGCAGCAGGGGCAACAGGGGCAGGGGCTGAGGTGCCTGGGGCGAAGGAGACGCGCGCCTTCCTGGGCGAACCGGCACGGAGCGAAGACTGAGGGGCTGCTGGGAGGGCGGGGCTGGTGCGCTGGGTGGCGGCTGTACCTGTAGAGGCGGGGGGCACGGATGTTGCCGCCACCCCTAGGGAGCTCCCATCCGAGGACGTGTCGCTTTCGCTGCTCTCAGCAGCGGTCCCCGTCGTGGTGCTCCCCTCGCCCTCCGGATCACTGGTGCCCTCGGTGTCTGTTCCTGGGCTCACCGGGGCCTTGTGTCCTGCAGCTCCCTCGTGCTCCGATGCCATATCTCCTCCGCCTGATGATGCTAATGCACACATGCACAAGAAGATGAAGAGAAAGGGTGGGGGGAGAAAAAAGAAGACCAGGTTGAGTGCATGCAATGTCAACACCGTTGGCGGAGAGGACAGACACAGGTGCCTAATGCACTAAGCCGCGCATTCGGGGTACACTACTCAGTACTACTGACTAAGACAACAGGCCAAGAGACGTCAAACGCGCACATGGGAGATGCTGGACCTTCAATGGCTGTACTTGTCACCCTACAGAGGTGGGGGCCGGGGGCACAGGGCCATGCCTAAGGGAGAGGACTACACTACAGAAAGCGCCCTGGCCTAATGTCACCCACAGCCCTCCTCCCCCACCCAGACGCCTCCACTGCGCAGAAAGATAGGAGAATGTGCTGATACTCACCCCCTTGTGTCTGCTGTGATGTCTTAAAGCGCCCATCCAATTCAGGGTAGGCCACCGCCAGGATCCGGGACATCAGGGGGGTCATGGTGCGACTGGCACCCCTCCTAGGTTGGGAGGCCATCCCCAGCAGTGTTTCTGCGGTCTTCCTTGTTCCGCGGCGGATGTCCTCCCACCTCTTGCGGCAGTGGGTGCCCCGTCTGTTGTGGACCCCCAAGGTCCGGACTTCCTTGGCGATAGCACGCCAAATCTCGATCTTCTGATGGGCGCTGACCTATTAGACATGTACAGGGTGGAAAGGAGGAAATCATCAATGACCTGCATGTTAGATGTAATTGGCCCCCCCCACCCACTTTGCCATATGGCACATGCTCTCATCTGTCGGGCGTTGCACTCCTCATTCGCCCCCCACCCCACCAACTTACATCCACCCCAATCCACACAGGCATAGCCCATTCCATTAGCACCCGGTGTACTCACTTGTTGGTCTGGAGGACCGTAGAGTAGCGCATACTGGGGGAGGACCCCATCCACGAGCTTCTCCAACTCTTCAGACGTGAAGGCAGGGGCCCTTTCCCCAGTCGCAGCAGCCATTGTATCTTCCAGACCGAGGTCACAGCAGCACTTGCAGTATAGGTCCTCTCCTGTGGATGATCAGGTCTCGAGTGATTAAGCAGATAGAAAATGGCGGTCACGCCCGCGGCGGTGCGTACCGCGGCGGTGCGTACCGCGACCGCCGGCGCACTTCGTTATTGGCTCCTGAAACCCATAGGCTTCAATGTTAACCAATGCGGCTTTGCGCCGCGGTCTTCGACCGCCTACCGCCACGGTGTGCCCCGCCAGCGCATTGACCTCACATCCCATTGTCCCACTTCACAGGTCAGGCAGCCGCCATTTCAAGGGCCTACATGGCTTAATTTTGACTGCGACACACAGGCCTAGGCCTTGCATTGCCACACATACACGCCTTTCAACCCATTGCCATTCTTTAACTGTGCAAGCTGTCTGTACATACCTGTGGTTTGGCTGACTCTGTGCTCCATGTTGTCCTTCCTAGGCACCGTCCGCTGGGACTTGCGATGAGAAGGAGGAATCCTCGCGTGTACCGACCGCTGGTGGACCTGTCGACAATGGAAGAACGCCATATAATACTTCGATACAGACTTGACCGTGCCACTATCCATGAACTGTGTGCCCAGCTGGAGCCAGCCCTGATGTCCCCCATCCGCCAACCCACAGGGATTCCCCCTCTGGTGCAGGTTTTGTCAGTCCTCCATTTTTTGGCCAGTGGGTCATTCCAGACCACAGTGGCCATGTCATCTGGAATGTCTCAGCCTATGTTTTCTAAGATTTTGAGCAGAGTGTTGTCTGCCCTGATGAAACTCATGCGGAGCTACATCATTTTCCCCGAGGAGGGTGACTTGCCTACAGTGAAGGGTGATTTCTATGCCCTTGGACATATCCCCAACATCATTGGTGCCATTGATGGGACCCATGTGGCTTTGGTACCCCCAAATGACGATGAACAGGTGTACAGGAACAGGAAGAATTACCATTCAATGAATATCCAGGTGGTCTGTTTGGCTGACCAGTACATCTCCCATGTAAATGCCAAGTTCCCAGGGTCAGTGCATGACGCGTATGTGATGCGAAATAGCAGCATCCCCTATGTGATGGAGCAGCTACAGAGCCAACGTGTGTGGCTAATAGGTGACTCTGGTTACCCCAACCTGCCGTGGCTACTGACCCCAGTAAGGAATCCCCGGACAAGGGCAGAGGAACGCTACAATGAGGCCCATGGGCGTACTAGGAGGGTGATTGAGCGAACCTTTGGCCTCCTGAAGGCCAGGTTTAGGTGCCTGCATATGACAGGTGGATCCCTAATGTACTCACCAAAGAAGGTGTGCCATATCATCGTGGCGTGCTGTATGCTTCACAACCTGGCTTTGCGACGCCAGGTGCCTTTCCTGCAGGAGGATGGTCCAGATGGTGGTGTTGTAGAAGCCGTGGAGCCTGTGGAGAGTGAAGAGGAGGAAGACTCAGAGGACGACACAGACAATAGGGACAGTATTTCCAGTAACACCCAGGTAAGAATCACCCACGCCATTTCCCAATTGCTTCTAGCCTCCTGCATCTGTACTTTCTGTAGTTCCCATCAGATATTTTTGGGTAATTTTTGATTTTCCCTTCCCTTCTCAGTGCTGTATGACGCAGTGCCTGACTTCTGCTTGGTTTGCTCATGAACTACAGCGTATTGACATTGGTATGTTGTCATCACTAATTGACAGAACAGATATTGAACAGTAATATGTAATACATTTGCTAATAATACAGCATGACTCCAAACTGATTTGTGTGCAATATGTGATTTATTTACAGGGCTAGATATTGGTACATGTGATTATAAGGGTGATGGGTGGGGGTGGAGTAATGTCCATGGCAGAGTCCAGTTCTCAGTCTCACAGGTGCATTGTCCTTTTGCCTGTGGAAGGATGGAGCAGAGGCAGTTCATGGTTGGACAGGGTGGCAATGTGGAACAGTGGGAAGAGTTCAGGGGGTATGTCCTGCTGGTGGGGGTCTTGACATCCTACTCTGTCTTTTTTTTGGATCTCAGGCTCCTCTTACGGGGTGGTTGTTCTTCAGCAGGAGGTGGGGTTCTGGTGGCCTGCCGTGGTGTTGGGGCCTCCTGTCCACTAGCGCCGGCGGAGGTGGTAGGCTGTTCCTGGTCCGGCCTAGTGACAGGGGCCCTGTGTGGTGCCACATGGTCCCGCAACGCCTCTTCTATCCTGTTGAGGGCCAGGACGATGGTCCCCATTGCGGTCCCGATGATTCTCAGCTCCTCCCTGGACCCCATGTAGCGTTCCTCCTGCTGTGCCTGGATCTCCGTGAACCTGGCCAGTACCGTCGCCATCGTCTCTTGGGAGTGGTGGTATGCCCCCATGATGGTGGTGAGGGCCTCTTGGAGAGTGGGTTCCCTGGGCCTCTCCTCCCCCCCCTGTCGCACAGCAGCCCTCCGAGCTGCCCGGTTTCCCCCGGCCTCTGTCCCCTGGACGGTGTGCCCGCTACCACTGCCCCCAGGTCCCTGTTGTTGTTGGGGTGTTGGGTTAGCCTGGGTGCCCTGTAGTGGCAGACACACCGCTGATTGAGCTGTCCTAGAGACAGAGGCATGGGCCCGCTGGGTGGGAGCTGTGCTGGTGTCGGCAGAGGGGGTCGGGTCTGGTGTGGCCTGTGGCTGCCTGAGGGGAACCGACTGCCCAGAGGTCCCCGATGGTCCGGGCTGGTCATCAGGTTCACTGTCGACAGAGCTGCTATCCTCAGTGTGGGCCTGTTCCGGTGGTGGGATGGACACTTCTGGACCCTCCTGGCTGGTGTGTTGTCGTTCGGGTCCTGCATGGGGTAAGAGAGTTTGGTTATTGTTTCTGTGTGTGCAATAGCATGCGTGTTATGGGTGCCCTTGTCCCCCAGTGCAGGCATTCCCTGGAGGGAGGTGTTGTGAGGGTATTTAGTGGGGGGAGGGGTTAGTGCAGTGGTCATGCTTAGGTGATGGGTGCCCATGATTTGTGTTGGCATGCAGGAGTTGGTGTTGGGATGGGTGGGTTGTGCTGGTGAGACATTGTCAGGGAGGATGTGTGCTGGGGGGTTGGGGGTGAGGGTGGGGGTGTGGGTTGGCATGCTGGTGGGGTGGGGGGATATAGTAGTTGAGATGGGACTTACCAGAGTCCATTCCTCCGGCTACTCCAGCGAGGCCCTGAGGATGCAGGATGGTCAAGACCTCTTGCTCCCACGATGTAAATTCGGGAGGGGTGGGTGGGGGTCCGCCGCCAGTCTTCTGGACCGCGATGTTGTGCCTGGAGACCATCGATCGGACCTTCCCCCGTAGGTCGTTCCATCTTTTGCGGATGTCCTCCCTATTCCTGGGATGCTGTCCCACCGCGTTGACCCTGTCCACGATCCGCTGCCATAGCTCCGCCTTCCTGGCTATACTGGTGTGCTGCACCTGCGAGCCGAAGAGCTGGGGTTCCACTCTTAGGATTTCCTCCACCATGACCCGGAGTTCTTGGTCCGAAAAGCGTGGGTGCCTTTGGGGTGCCATGGGGTGGTGTGGGTGAGGTGTGGGGTGGTGTATGTGATGAGGAGTGTGTTGGTGAGTGGTGCTTTGTGCTACTATGTGGTGTGTGTGATGGTGTAGTGTGCCTCAGTGTGTCTTGCTATGGATTGTCTGCTGTGTCTCTCTCTCCTTCTCTCAGTAATTTGGGTCGCAGGGGTTTGTGGGTGATGTGGGTGTGTGTTTTATAGTTGGTTGATTGTGTGGGAGTGGTGTGTGTATGTGTATCAGGTGTGTGTATTTCAAATTGTCCAATGTGGCTGTGTTTTGGGGATGTGTGTGTATTCTGACCGCGGCGGTGTGTACCGCCAATGGAATACCGCGTTTGAATGACCGCCGTGTGGATTCGTGGGTCGTAATGGCATGGGCGTATTTCTGTTGGCGTGACGGTGGAGGTTTGGTCATCTCCAGTTTATCGCTGCCCGCCGATGTGGCGGGCTGCAGTGGAGGACGGATTTTTGGAGGTTTGGCCGTTGTGGGTCAGAATGACCGTGGCGGTTGACCGCGGCCGCTGCGGTGTTATGGCGGTCCTATGACCGGCAGTAAGGGCATTTTACCGCCGAGTTCAGAATGACCCCCATAGTATGTTGAAGTCGACATTCATGACTGTTCTAATTCAAGGATATTTCCCTTTCAGCACATGTGCACTCATTCCTGCAATGTGGGCACCATTACACCATGGCACAAGGGTGCCTGTGTTGGCGCTAGGAAGCAGGCACCCTACCATCATAGAAAAATGTAAAGCTATGTGTCGCATTTTGGTAACTAGCATGTATCCCCTCACGGGTGAGTAGTGCACTTCACCAATGCTTTGACTGATTGACTGATTGACAGTGATGGCTCATAGACATGTTCGGCATGACTATTGATGCATGGTTTTCCTAGATTTGCATTGCTAAGAGATTGTTCTCACTGGCTCTGTGTGCCAGCTCTGCGAGGATGTGCTTCTGTACTGCTGTGTAATTTGGCTCACCTACACTCCCCCATAACATCCTGATTAGTATTGTTGATATGCAGAGTTTCCCACATCGTATGACTCAGGCCCATTGTATGTGTTCAAGCCTCCTCAGATTACCCACTTTTGATTCCAGGTACATAGGTAAGTGGCACACAGTGATCCTACCAGTGCTTAATTTGTGCTTGTTGTTTCCGGTGAGGAGCACCGGCACTTATTTTTGAGGGCTGGCACTTACTTTTCTGCCTCAAGAATTTACTGCAAGCAAAAAACACATATGGGAAAGACGGAGGAAGAGAAAACATGAAAAAGCGTCACATATGGAGAAAGCAGAAAGCTGCAAGAGTAACTGCAGGGGCAGGGAGTGGCTGTAAATGGATTAAAGCGGCCAGAGATGGCTTCAGGATTATGCTGCCTCAGTATTCCGTGCTCGTAAATTTAATTGCAACAGCCACGTGTTTAAGAGGAAGGCTTTCGGCTATGGCATCTTTTTATTTACAAATTGAGCACTGGATCCTAATCAACTTGTACATTAATTCTCACATGGCTGCAATAGCTTGATCATGCATGTCCATATCCAGTGGGACTTTGTGTTGTTTTGTTACAGACTTTTGTTACTCAACGCATATTGTATTGGTGTAGTGATTGTTGAGAAGTCCCTACATCTGAAACCCATATCAGTGGGCCCACCCACTCCAGCCTAAGTTCCTCCATGGGTGCAATGATTTGTGGAGGGTAGGTGTTTATTGGTACCCCTTTGTCAAATCACTGTTTGATCTCCTCCAAATTATACATGTGGCACAATGAGACATAGTTGTATCATTCTCCTTTCTGGCATGTGACACATGCTCCCCCGTTCACATGGCATGTAGGATGTGGTCCCCCAATGGTTTTTTTCTGCTATCACTTCCCAGGTGTGCCACAAGCGTTGCCCAGTCAGACCCAGAGGCGCATGTGTATTTGGGTAGGTACCATGCAGTACACATGTCCATTTCCGACTCACCAGAATGTGCAGACTTCTCAGTCAGACAAAATGTAGCGTTGTAATAAGGAGTCAAACTATGGCGACGCTACATCGACGACATTTTGATTGTATGGCATGGTCCCCTAGAGACTGTATCAACCTTCACAGAATGGGTTAATACACTTAACCCTTTTTTGAGATTTACATCGACAATGTCGACCACTGAGATTAGTTTTTTAGATCTACTAATCACTATTAAGAATGGCAAATTGATTACTTGTACATACCAAAAACCAACTGACCGGAATAGCCTCCTGACGTATGACAGCCATCATCCCAAATCATTACGTGACAATTTACCATTTGGCCAATTCTTGAGACTAAGACGTAATTGTAGCTCAACACACACCTACAATACACAGGCTAATGACCTCCAAACTAAATTATTGGCACGTAACTACCCTCGGGTAATCGTCAATCGAGCCCAGAAAAGAGCAAGGAATAATAATCGTGAGGCCCTACTTGAACCGAATACCAGGAACACCAACCAATCAATGACATGTGTGACCACTTTAACCCCTTTGTCTAATAGAATCAAGAGATCTATTTTGAAAAGATGGTCAATACTCGGCAGTAGTGGCTGTAATATTCCTAGACCACTTTTTGCTTTTAAACGATCACAGAATATCAAGGACTTGATAATTCACACTCGCCCTAGGAACGTCATTCAGACCCAGACAACACTCTGGAATCTTCCTCCAGTATCAGGACATTACCCATGTGGACAATGCAACGTCTGTTCTTTGACATACCACACTAAGACACTGGATCTGGTACCCATCGGCCGATGGAACCTGAGAAAACATACCAATTGTAATACAAAGAACTGTGTGTATTTGATTACATGTCCATGCGACCTACGATATATAGGAATGACCACCAGACCTGTCAAGATAAGGATTATTGAACATAGAAGTAACATCAGGTGTGGCCGAATAACTACAAAATTATGTGCCCACTTCCTTGAGAAACCCCATCATCCAGACGACTTGCGCTGGGTAGTGTTGGAATCCCCAGAGTTTACCAATGACTACTCCCAATCACTGTTCAGATTAGAACAACGTTGGGTGTTTAAATTGCATACCAACATCATTGGGTTGAATGATGACATCCCCTGGGTTTCGCTGTCTCGCTAAGGACATTGACCACTGACGTTTCTGCACTAAATGAGGCGTATCCTCTCAAAACTGTTTTAAGACCCTCAAATATGGATATATCTATGAACTTCCTATATTAGCAATGTATCTCCTTCTTTATATTACTTGTCTGATTCACAATTTATGATCTGGTGCCATTATCACAGATACCGACAATATATCATTAATAAAGTTGTTTTGACGATTGACACAATAAATATATATATTTATTTTTTTGCCAAGCGTCCTTCGTATGTTTTCTCCGTTTTTTAACCAGGGATCAGCCGCCCCAACCCCTTTCTAAGATGGCTGATACTAATTGACACTTACAAAATACTCGTACTTCGTCTAGTCCGTTTTCTATTTTTACGATGCCACGCCGTCGAAACGCGGAAGTAGTTTCCGTATCGCGTTTAAATGTGCTGATTGAGCACCGGCTCGCTGTCTCCAGGGCGAGCATGACCGTGGGTAGGTGTCCCACATTGTAGACGCCTATAGACAAGTAAGTGTGGGGAATTACACCGTAATGGACAACGTTTGGCAGAGACTAGCTCAAAAAAATTCTTTAATAACCCTTTACGATGCTGAATATACCCCGAGTGAGTGGGACTGCTTCATCTTGACAAAATGGTTGGATGAAAATATGCTTCGATTCTATATTTAGCAATTTGATTAATTCTTGTGATAAAGTTACATTAACAGACAATTGCTATCAATAAGGAGATTTTTATATTTACGGTTATTTCTACCAGTATCAGAGTGACAAAGATTCAAGATCATCATTATTACGAACTCGGTGATAAAGTTACTCTAATAGACATTTGTCACAGATAAGGAGATTAATATACATACGGCTACTTCTACAGATATCAGATAGGTTAAGATGATGATGTCAGAATTATGTTTTTTAACGCTGCATAATATGTCGATTGATTCCGACATCAATACCTCTTGTTTTTGTTTTTAGTGGCCACTCTATTGTATATTCTGTCCCCTATTTGAGTTTTTTAACATTTTGTCAATGTGCTAACAATACCTTACCCCTGTCAGAAGCTATAGGCTTAATCGTGCTACTCCCTAAGGGGCCCCCGAATGCAGAGGGCGGGTAAGCATATGTTCTTTATGTGTTTGACACCACTTGATGCACAGATTCACATTGGGGGTGAAGGTCACATAACCGTGCTCTCACAATTGTTTGTATTATATTTTTTGTTTTCTAGGGCGACCATTTTTTGTTTCAGACCATTGACGAGACAGTTTACACAAATGTTGTAAGTGACTACTACTTAACTCTCATAGATGTAATTAGATAGTGTATTTTTGTATATATAGCCAGGATAAGTCTAGTTTGTTATAGGTCCTGATGAAGCGTTAGAGGATCTTTCACGACCAATATTACGCGAAACATGTTGACCAGACCCTAGGGGACAGGTGACAATTGCCCAGCACTCCAGGCTTTCTAAAGTGGTTGAGCATCATTCTCATTTTCCACTTAATTATGTTTTTAATCTTGATCGTAACCCCTCTGGATAGATATTAAACAGAACAAGTTTAGGGGTTTCTAATCAATCTTAATTTTATCACTCTCCTGCCATTCAGAGTATCTGACCTCCATAATACACGGCAGCCACTCCACATCAAAAAGATCTCCGGCAAAGAGCCCCCGAAAGGGGAGCCCGTCAGACATTGCACCAGCTGGTCTGATGAGGAGCTTCCCGATGATGAAGCATGACACCCTTTCGGGTGTGTGAGGGTTTTAAGCTCCTAAACATTAACTGTTCACCCTAGAGTTAGGAACAGTGTACTTTCATTATTGATTACATGTATTGGGAGTATGTACACTGGACCTTGAATCCTCCCGATCCCTCTTTTTTGTTGATACTTTTGCACAGTTTCTGCTGTGGGATTAGTTAGTAATACTCACCCAGTATCGTCGATACTATGGATACTTTTCAGGGTTTGAGTTTTGACGATGAAATGGTTGCAGCAATCCTGCAAACGCCGTCAATTCTAAACAATGATGGGTCAGCTCCAACGGGTAGTCTAAAAGAAGACTGGGACAAATTGTCCACCCTGAAGCGAGATCTTATCAAAATGGTTATGCACGGGACTATAATGACCGAATACCTAAGAGCTAACATCGCTCCCAATGGCCTTTTGGTGTCTAACATACCCAGGATTTTCCTGCAAGATCTTGCATTTAGGAAAGACTGGGCACAGATAGCGTGGAAATGCACCAGAGACTGGTTAGTACTCATCATTAATACTTCCAGACGGTTGGCAGATTCCATTACCATCCAGATTAACTCTTTAGAAGGTACATTAAGAACCACTGTCACTCTGGCAGCATTTAAGACCCGACTAGCTGAGATTAACACTGAATTAAACGAAACGAAAATCTTTCTAACAAACCAAAAAATTACTAAACTCCAAAAGGATATCTCTAGGTTTAGCCGGGAGAAAATCTATCCGTATACCCTTGAGGATTTTGAGACAGATGGCCAGTCACGTTCATCAGACGACTCCCAATTCTCTTACAGAAAATCACGGAAAGCAAGCAACAGTTCTTCTTCTGATGGATGGAGCACGGATGATAATTCACCCACTCCACCATTCTATGACTATTCCCCTTACCCAGTTAACCAACATATGCCCTGGCAACCTCCATACCCCTTCTACCAACCTCGCCCCTTTATGCCATTTAATCCTTTTTTAGGCAGAGGCCGGGGCAGAGGGAGAGGCAGAAGAAGAGGCAGGCGTGTTCAATGGGCTACGGAAGAACCCCAGATGACAACCAGAAGCGAGACGAAAAATCAACCTGCGAGAACTTAGTAGTAAATCTCTCTACTAAACAACTCTCTGTGACAAAAACCAAGGTGCTCAATCGAGGTCTTGGCTTTGTCCCTACACCGACTGAAGACTTTTTTAGGCTGAACTGTGAATTATCACAATTCTTCCGGAAAATTAGACTACACTTTTACTTTTCAGATACATCATCTGACAGTATTCAGACCGATTCGGGACATAGGCCCAAATCCACATTCACTCCACCATCTACAACTATTCCTTGTGAGGTGTTAGCCTTTGAGAAAGCGGTCTTATCAGACATAGCTACACTACACCCCAAAAGCCCTTTTATTAATATCCCCACCATTGAAAGACAAGCCTTAAAGACATTGAGTGAAGACACAACCATTGTCATCAAACAGGCTGATAAGGGAGGAGCAATAGTGATAATGAACTCTGGAGACTATCGACGTGAGTGCTTACGACTACTAAGTGATGATACTTACTATGCCAAGATCACTAGGGACCCTACCCCTAGATTACAATCCCAGATCAAGTCCATGATTCTTGAAGCAACCAGTAATATATGGATTTCCCCCAAAGAAGCAGCATTTCTAGATACTCATCACCCGAAGGTCCCATACTTTTATTGTCTTCCTAAGATTCACAAAGGTATTTCACCACCACCGGGACGACCAATCGTGTCAGGCATTGGGTCTCTTTTAGAACCACTGTCTATATTTTGCGATCACTTCTTACAACCATTGGTTAAAAAATCGTCAACTTATATACAGGATACCAAAGATGTATTAAATTTGATTAACTTGATTAATGACACAGTCGATGTCCACTGTTTGATTACCTTGGATGTTGAAGCACTGTATACGAACATCCCACAGGATGCGACCTTACGGGTAGTCGAAACTACACTCCTAGAAAATAGTGAAAATCTCACTTCACCGGTCTCTTTTATCATGCAATGTGCTAATTTAGCAATGACTGAGAATTTTTTCCAGTTTGAAGACGATTTCTACCATCAGATAAGGGGTACATGCATGGGTAGCACCTTTGCTCCCAGTTTGGCATGCTTGTATATGTACAATTTTGAAAAACAATTTATTTTGCCATCCACAAACCTGTTTTTTGCCAACATCAAACTATGGCGACGCTACATCGACGACATTTTGATTGTATGGCATGGTCCCCTAGAGACTGTATCAACCTTCACAGAATGGGTTAATACACTTAGGCCCATATTTATACTTTTTGACGCTAAACTGCGCTAACGCAGTTTAGCGTCAAAAAGTTTTGCGCCGTCTAACGCCATTCTGAAGCGCCATGCGGGCGCCGTATTTATGGAATGGCGTTAGACGGCGCAATCAGACCGGCGCTGCCTGGTTTGCGTGGGAAAAAACCACGTAGACCAGACAGCGCCGGCGTAGGGGGAAAATGGCGTATGGGCGTCTTAAAATGGGGCAAGTCAGGTTACGTCGAAAAAATCGTCTTAACCCGACTTGCGCCATTTATTTTCGACGCCCATCCCCCATCAACATGACTCCTATCATTGTAAAGATAGGAGTCATGCCCCCTTGCCCAATGGCCATGCCCAGGGGACTTCTGTCCCCTGGGCATGGTCATTGGGCATAGTGGCATGTAGGGGGGCACAAATCAGGCCCCCCTATGCCACAAAAAATTATTAAAATAAAAAAAAAAAATACTTACCTGAACTTACCTGGGGTGGGTCCCTCCAGCCTTGGGTGTCCTCCTGGGGTGGGCAAGGGTGGCAGGGGGGGTCCCTGGGGGCAGGGGAGGGCACTGTGGGCTCATTTTGAGCCCACTTGTCCCTTAACGCCATGCCTGACCCAGGCGTTAAAAAGCGGCGCAAATGCGCCGTTTTTAGCCACGCCCACTCCCGGGCGTCTCTTTTGCCCGGGAGTATAAATACCACGTAAAGGCCTGGGAGTCATTTTTTAGACGGGAACGCCTCCCTTGCATATCATTAACGCAAGGAAGGGGTTCACGCTAAAAAATGACGCACATTCCGGGAACTTTGGCGCTATTCGCCTCTAACGCCATAGTATAAATATGGCGTTAGTTTGCGTTAGTTTTGCGTCGAAATTGCGTAAAAAAAAACGACGCAATTTCGGCGCAAACGGAGTATAAATATGCCCCTTAATCCTTTTTTGAGATTTACATCGACAATGTCGACCACTGAGATTAGTTTTTTAGATCTACTAATCACTATTAAGAATGGCAAATTGATTACTTGTACATACCAAAAACCAACTGACCGGAATAGCCTCCTGACGTATGACAGCCATCATCCCAAATCATTACGTGACAATTTACCATTTGGCCAATTCTTGAGACTAAGACGTAATTGTAGCTCAACACACACCTACAATACACAGGCTAATGACCTCCAAACTAAATTATTGGCACGTAACTACCCTCGGGTAATCGTCAATCGAGCCCAGAAAAGAGCAAGGAATAATAATCGTGAGGCCCTACTTGAACCGAATACCAGGAACACCAACCAATCAATGACATGTGTGACCACTTTCACCCCTTTGTCTAATAGAATCAAGAGATCTATTTTGAAAAGATGGTCAATACTCGGCAGTAGTGGCTGTAATATTCCTAGACCACTTTTTGCTTTTAAACGATCACAGAATATCAAGGACTTGGTAATTCACACTCGCCCTAGGAACGTCATTCAGACCCAGACAACACTCTGGAATCTTCCTCCAGTATCAGGACATTACCCATGTGGACAATGCAACGTCTGTTCTTTGACATACCACACTAAGACACTGGATCTGGTACCCATCGGCCGATGGAACCTGAGAAAACATACCAATTGTAATACAAAGAACTGTGTGTATTTGATTACATGTCCATGCAACCTACGATATATAGGAATGACCACCAGACCTGTCAAGATAAGGATTATTGAACATAGAAGTAACATCAGGTGTGGCCGAATAACTACAAAATTATGTGCCCACTTCCTTGAGAAACCCCATCATCCAGACGACTTGCGCTGGGTAGTGTTGGAATCCCCCGAGTTTACCAATGACTACTCCCAATCACTGTTCAGATTAGAACAACGTTGGGTGTTTAAATTGCATACCAACATCATTGGGTTGAATGATGACATCCCCTGGGTTTCGCTGTCTCGCTAAGGACATTGACCACTGACGTTTCTGCACTAAATGAGGCGTATCCTCTCAAAACTGTTTTAAGACCCTCAAATATGGATATATCTATGAACTTCCTATATTAGCAATGTATCTCCTTCTTTATATTACTTGTCTGATTCACAATTTATGATCTGGTGCCATTATCACAGATGCCAACAATATATCATTAATAAAGTTGTTTTGACGATTGACACAATAAATATATATATTTATTTTTTTGCCAAGCGTCCTTCGTATGTTTTCTCAGTTTTTTAACCAGGGATCAGCCGCCCCAACCGCTTTCTAAGATGGCTGATACTAATTGACACTTACAAAATACTCGTACTTCGTCTAGTCCGTTTTCTATTTTTACGATGCCACGCCGTCGAAACGCGGAAGTAGTTTCCGTATCGCGTTTAAATGTGCTGATTGAGCACCGGCTCGCTGTCTCCAGGGCAAGCACGACCGTGGGTAGGTGTCTTGCATTGTAGACGCCTATAGACAAGTAAGTGTGGGGAATTACACCGTAATGGACAACGTTTGGCAGAGACTAGCTCAAAAAATTTCTTTAATAACCCTTTACGATGCTGAATATACCCCGAGTGAGTGGGACTGCTTCATCTTGACAAAATGGTTGGATGAAAATATGCTTCGATTCTATATTTAGCAATTTGATTAATTCTTGTGATAAAGTTACATTAACAGACAATTGCTATCAATAAGGAGATTTTTATATTTATGGTTATTTCTACCAGTATCAGAGTGACAAAGATTCAAGATCATCATTATTACGAACTCGGTGATAAAGTTACTCTAATAGACATTTGTCACAGATAAGGAGATTAATATACATACGGCTACTTCTACAGATATCAGATAGGTTAAGATGATGATGTCAGAATTATGTTTTTTAACGCTGCATAATATGTCGATTGATTCCGACATCAATACCTCTTGTTTTTGTTTTTAGTGGCCACTCTATTGTATATTCTGTCCCCTATTTGAGTTTTTTAACATTTTGTCAATGTGCTAACAATACCTTACCCCTGTCAGAAGCTATAGGCTTAATCGTGCAACTCCCTAAGGGGCCCCCGAATGCAGAGGGCGGGTAAGCATATGTTCTTTATGTGTTTGACACCACTTGATGCACAGATTCACATTGGGGGTGAAGGTCACATAACCGTGCTCTCACAATTGTTTGTATTATATTTTTTGTTTTCTAGGGCGACCATTTTTTGTTTCAGACCATTGACGAGACAGTTTACACAAATGTTGTAAGTGACTACTACTTAACTCTCATAGATGTAATTAGATAGTGTATTTTTGTATATATAGCCAGGAGAAGTCTAGTTTGTTATAGGTCCTGATGAAGCGTTAGAGGATCTTTCACAACCAATATTACGCGAAACATGTTGACCAGACCCTAGGGGACAGGTGACAATTGCCCAGCACTCCAGGCTTTCTAAAGTGGTTGAGCATCATTCTCATTTTCCACTTAATTATGTTTTTAATCTTGATCGTAACCCCTCTGGATAGATATTAAACAGAACAAGTTTAGGGGTTTCTAATCAATCTTAATTTTATCACTCTCCTGCCATTCAGAGTATCTGACCTCCATAATACACGGCAGCCACTCCACATCAAAAAGATCTCCGGCAAAGAGCCCCCGAAAGGGGAGCCCGTCAGACATTGCACCAGCCGGTCTGACGAGGAGCTTCCCGATGATGAAGCATGACACCCTTTCGGGTGTGTGAGGGTTTTAAGCTCCTAAACATTAACTGTTCACCCTAGAGTTAGGAACAGTGTACTTTCATTATTGATTACATAAGGAGTCAGCACCTACCATGCACAGCATTAGAAGCATTACCATGCACACCATGCCTACACATAATCATTAGTTTGTACACACATGGTCCAGTGTTGTACATTTTTCATATCACCCACACTCCAATTGCTATTTTGTGATGATTTCCTGTACTCCCTTCTTTAGCAGATGCCATGTGTGCACTCCCCTGCTCACCATGTGAGCTGGGTGCATTTTATTTTCATGCAGGGTTATATAGACATGTCTCTTGTGATGTCCTTATGTATGTATGCCTCCCATCAAACACACCTGACACCCATCAGATGAGTTGTTTGTCCTGTGACACAACCATTCCATTTAGAGGATTTCCATCCTAGATTAGTGTGCATAGGCCCAAGTGAGACCAAGTAGCTACATGGTGCAAGGATGCCTGTGTTTGATCTAGGCAGCAGTTTGTGCACCATCTCTGAGGAAAGTGCAGGGATGCCTTGAATTTCAGTGCATACCACACATCCCTGCCCTTCCTACATGACAAAGCACTGCACAGCAAGCTGGCTGACTCCACTGCACTGCGTCTTTTCCTCGTACATGATGCACAAAGAGCCTCATTTATGTGGCAGGTGGCACAGGGCCTCCACCACTGGGAAAATACAGAAATGAGCCTTATCTACAAGCTAAGGTAAATTTATTTTCGCAGCCCCTGCACTGATGCACAAATTGCTGCTTAGTTCCAACCCAGGCACCCTTGCACCATGGCACAAGGAGTCTTGCCTTGTGAGGTTATGTTATGTTATGTTAAGTCAATTTATATAGCGCATAGCTAGCCGAAGGCCTCCTAGCACTTCAGCAGAACCTGTGAGTGAATATAAAAGAGATCAGTATAGCCATGTTTTCAGTATTCACCTAAAAATTAATTCCTAGTCAGTGAGCCGCAATGAGGCAATGAATTCCATAGCTTCGTACCTAGTTAAGACAATGACCTTCTGCCCTATCTGTCCTTTTTTACAGAGGGGACTGCTGCTAAAGCTGCTGATGAAGACCTAAGATGTCTCAGAGGCTTATAAAACTTGGTCAAAGACCACAGATGAGGGGGCCCTATATCGTGTAGGGTTCTATGTATATAACATAGGTCCTTGAATTTAATTCACTGCTCAACTGGGAGCCAGTGCAGGATGGGAAATGCAGATTTACCTGAGAAGTCTAGCGGCGGTATTCTATACCACTAGGAGTTTCCACTTTACATACTTTGGAGACCCTAGAAAAAGGGCATTGCCGTAGTCCAGGCGTGAACTAATCAATGCCTGTATAATTAATCTCTTGGCTACGAACGGAGAATTTTAAACACCTTCCTGAGAAGTCTAAATATGGCAAAGCACGAGGCCAAGATTTTCTTTGCCTGTTGATCCATGGCTAGTCATGGGTCAAGCCAAATCCCAAGAATATTAATATGTTCCCTGGGTGCTGGAAGCTCTCACAAAGAAGATAGAACTGAGGAAGATGGCGTTAAAGGAACGTGAGAGCCCAAGAACATGACCTGTGTTTTGTCTGCATTAAGTTTCAATTTACAATCTGACATCCAATTAGATATTGCACATAAGCAAGGGCCAATCTAGGTGTCTAAAGAGTTGTGGTATGAAGTCAGAGGAAACACCAATTGTGTATCATCGGCGTAGGTTATCAGAGAGAGGCCAAAAGGCTCCACAACCTTAGCAAGGGGCAGCATATAAATATTGAACAGTGAAGGGCTAAGGGAGGAGCCCTGAGGTAGACCCCATCTACTGTTGAAACTGCATGACTAGAAAGATCTATCCAGTACCTGGAATGACCGTGTGCTTAGAAACTCCCTAAACCAACTTAGCACAGTCCCCGTAGCTCCTATCTCCTTCATCTGCTGGAGAAGGATACTATGGTCTACTGTATCAAAGGCGGCACTCAAGTCCAGTAATACTACTGCCGACGTCTGATCATCATCAAGGTGCCGTCTGGCCCCTTCCATCACTGCGATCAGAGCCGATTCAGTACTGTGCAAGGGTCTAAAACCCATTTGAGAGGGGTGTAAAATATTATTGTCCTCAAGATAAGTAGCCAGTTGGCTATTTTTTTTTTTTCTAGTATTGTAGTGAAGACTGGTTGCAGGGAGATGGGTCTATAGTTTTGTAAGATTAGGGTGTCTAAATTAAGTTTTTTAAGGAGGTGTTTAACAATCGCATGTTTCTATTGAGAAGGAAAAATGCCATTCTCCAGTGACAGATTCAATAACTCAGTAAGAATAGGTGCTATTATTGGTGATCCTTGGGCTAGGATTGCCGGGTGGGCAGGATCGAGGGGGGAGCCTGATTTAAGAGTACCCATAGCTCTTCTGACACTTTTGGACGTGATCGGGAGGAAATCTGAGAACCTGGCGGACCCATTAAAGGATTGTACCTCCATATTTACATGGCTCGTGGTGTTGGCCTGAAAAGCTGAATAGATCTCAGTGATTTTATCCTGAAAAAAGGAAGCTAAATCATTACTATGCTAATGAGAAGCTTCTACCCCTTCTACATGATGCTGGGGAGAAACAATATATTTTAATAGCTGAAGGATTTCTTTAGGAGAGTTGGCATTCTGTTCAATTATTGCTGAATAATACATTCTTTGAGCTGTTTTAATTTCCGAATGGAAATGTCTAATGCTGCTCCTATAATCTTGTTTAGCAGAAGCCCTATATGATTTTCTCCATCTCCTTTACAACCTTTTGCAGTCTCTTTTGAGAGCTTGCAACTGAGAAAAGAACCAATGTTCCCTTTTCTTTCTAGTAGATGGCCCCCGCCTCACTGTGTAAGGTGTGAGGTCGTCCAAACTATTCGTGATCCAGTTATTTACAGAGTCTATGGAGCTACTCAAGTTCTCATTCATAGTGGGTTTAGTGCCAGTTAGCATATTAGACCAGTCGGTCACATTAAGCGTATGCCAGCATCTAAGGGGTTGAAATATAGTTGGCAGAGATTTTCCAACCTGCTGGATAGGAAGACTAAAATCAATTAAAAAGTGGTCTGACCATGCTAAGGGGGTCAGAGATGAGACCGTAAGATTCATTATATTGCTAAAAATCAAATTAATCGTGTGGCCTTTGTTATGTGTTAGGCCTATAATTAATTGTGAGAGGTCCAGAGCTTTCATGTCAAACAGAAATTTCTGGATTGTGGTCATGTCCTCATTTTCTGCGTGTATATTAAAGTCCCCATAAATAGTGAAATTAGGCTCATTACAAATTAGCTCAGCAACATATTCTGGGAATACTTCTATGAAACGTTGCACTGATCCCACAGGACGATAGATTAAGGCTCCTGAAAGGCTAAAACTGGGGGTTAAGAAAAAAGAGCAAATAGACCCTGACAGTCTGGGTTTTTGAGGGTGGATGAGGTTACCTTAAGTGTGTCCTTAAAAATAATAGCAATTCCTCCACCTCTTCCCCCCACTCTGTCCACCCAAATGATTGAGTAGTCACTGGGCAAAGCCAGTGACACATCTGTTCCTGAGCCCTTGGGTAACCAGGTTTCAATTAAGAACTGTGCTGTAGGTTTTTGGGTATTCAGGAGCAGATTGATGTCTATTTTATGGGCAGCTAGTGATCTACAGTTAATTAATAGAAACCTGCTTTGCAGAGAGTTATGAGAATAATTCCCAATATATGGGAGTCCTGTAGTTGAGATGCCTGATCTCACCCCATGTGCTATCTCACATTTCTTGGCTATAGGTAGAGAATTATCGCTAAGAGGAAGTAAGAAATCATCATCGTAGGTAATTCGTTCTGACATGATTTGGGCATAGTTACTGGCCCCTGGTCCCGGCTGGACGTGAACGGGCACAGACGGGCTTGCCTTCGGCGTGCCCCGGCATGCCCGCTGTGCGTGTCCGCTGCGCAGTCGCAGCATTGCTAAAAGAAATAGGTTTCTCTGGTCTGGGAGAGTCAGACCACTAGACCTCCAAAGATGGCACCCACTTGGGTGCCGAAAAACCAGAGCAAAAATGGCTACTGCCGCCCCTGCTACCACCAGCCTCTGAACACGGACCGGAGGTGACACGTGGGCAGACAGAGAAAAGGAGGACAGACAGAGGTGAGTTCACAAAAAGTTTGAATATGATTGCCTTATAAAAGATTTAAAAATTGTAGAACAGACTGGCCTGTTAAATATTGAAAAACAATCCTGCTAAAATACTAATATTACCCCTCAGGAAATCAGTACGAGTAAACTTCCAGTAGGCTAAAACTACATAAAACTACTTAAAATTAAGGCGACTGTCTCGTATCACTCTCACCTTCTAGTTGAATGTGTTTGTGCAGTAAGAGACACCTTCCTGCACAAGATACAATCACAAGAGGTGTGTTCCTCCTATGTCTGCAGCACACATAGGAAGTGGTATAAACAGGACAACATGAAAGTATTCTCCTGCACAAGATACAATCAAAAGAGGTGTTTTCCTCCTTCTATGTCTGCAGCATACATAGGAAGTGGTACAAACAGGACAACATGAAAATATTTCTCCCCGTTGCATCATTCTTACATCCCCCTGGGGTGGGGCGGGAATGTGACACATTCCTTGATTTGTAAATCTGTGACTGCATGGAATTCCTCCGGGTTCCAGGGTTGCTGCATGTGAACACCTCAAGCAACGCCAATGGAATGGCCATTTCATTTAGCGTTGTGCATGAAAGCTGTAAAAACTTACAAGGGCAGGAAAAGCAATGCCAGGTGGCTTTGCGGGGCTTGAGCATATGGGTTGGCACACTGCCCCTCCAAAGCGACAATTAAAATTGACACTGGTGGCGCAGCGTGCCGATAGTGCCTGGTAAATGAGGCCCAAAGTGAGGGAAATGAGGAATAATGCTGCCCTTCACACATTGAAGAAAGTGATGGTTTTGGCCTGGGATGTGCTAATTATGTGAGGTAAGTGCACATTACATCTCTTTGCTGTTTAACCATAAGTAGGCCAGCATACTATGTAGCCTGCAGACAGTGCATTCTGGCATAGGGACATGTCAATCACTCTCTTTTGACGTTGCATAGTGACCACATTGCTCTCCACCCTCCTTTTCCGCTTCTGCAGTGTCTCCTGTGATTGTTTCTGTGCAAAAGTGACCATATGCTGGCTAGCGTCAGATTACGTGCCGCTAATCAGGCTAGCGCCGCTTTTGTAGCACTAGTGTCAGTTTGGTTTACGATGCGTTGCACATGCTAGCGTCATTTGTTTTACGCTGCCCAGATCCTAATGCCATATAGCGCTGTTTTGTAAATACGGCGCAAGCAAGGCACAGGCATGGTATTAGGCTCTATCTTTTTTTTATGCTACCCAGATCCTAAGGACATGTAGCGCTGTTTTGTAAATACGGCATAAGCAAGGCACAAGCATGGCATTAGGCTCTTTCTCAAAAATTTTAATGCAACTTGCGGCAACATTGCGTCACTTCTTGTAAATGACGCAATGCTGACGCAGAGTCACTTCTTGTAAATGAGGCCCACAGTATAATTAAGCAACGTATTTCTGCAGTCAACTCTTAAAAAAAGTTTCCCCACAAAGAAATAACGAGCCTGAAGATCCAAGAAGAAAGGATTTTTCTAGCATTACTTTTGTTTAATGCCAAATAGAAAACGCACCAATTTTTGCTAATATGTGCTACGCTTTTCATTAATTAGATAGCAGATAACTTCTTTACCCTGAAAGTGCAAAGATGGGTACAAATTAACTATTTTGGTCAATTGCAATGACTTATCCTTATACAATTGGCAATGTGCTATGTTCTTATGTTTTCATATATAGCAATACCGATGCTTTCCCACTTTCAGGGGTGGCTGCTTACTGCTCATAAGATTCTGGAACTATCTTTTCAGGTAATATTTCTATTTTCGAAGGAAACTTCCTTCATCTTCATCAAAAACTCTTAACATCTGAATAACTTGCTTTCTAACAGGACTACTTGCTATGACGTGCACAGTCGTTTTGTAATATGTAAAAAATACACTGTTTCATTACTGGTTCTCTTTAATAAGCCTTGTCCAGCTTATTTTTTTAAACAATATCTTACACCATTAGCATTGTTGGCATGGTATTGCTGTTTAAGAGCTGTGGAATGGTTTTTGATCCGTATTTATTTTTACGGTTCAAAGAATAAACCGAAATATACGAGTTTACTTTGAAAGCATATTATAGCTCGGCATGTGCCCAGAGAATATATGAAAGGGGTTGCCATGCTCCCTGTATAACGCTGACTGAAACTGTTACTTTGCTACTGTCATTTAGATCGGATATGGAAAAGGCGAGATGCAAGCTACATTTGCGGCAGGTGTTCATAGGGCTGTTCGTGGCAAACGCAAGTGTATGTCAGCGCAATGAGGGCCTGATTTATGAAAAGTTAGCGCCGCCTTTGCATCGGGACATACATACATGACACTCTTGTTGGTGTAAAAGGTCATTTTATTAGAACAGGATTTAAAACACAACAATACTTCAAAACATTTAACTGTATATCTTTTAAAGCAGACTTTAACTTTTACAACTCCCTTGCCTTCATTTTCTCCTCAAATGTCTCCCTTCAATTTTCCTGGTGTATATGCTCCCCTATTCCGCCCATGCCTTCCTTGCCTGTAGCTTACCCCTCCCCACTCTGATGCTTCACCTCCTTGTTTTCCCCCTGCAAGGGTGGACAAGCCCGCACCTGGCTCTCCACCCTCCCCCATCTCCTGCTACCTCTTCTCAACTCACCTGTCCTAAATGACTGTTAACCCCCACTACCTGCCCTGACTAACCTGCCTAACTAAAACCCTTCCTCCCCCTGTCTTCCTAAGCTGGGTGGGTGGGTGGTCACTAAAATTAACCTCCTTCCCTCACCTAAGTCGGCGCGAAAAAGGTCCGACCCCACCCTCCACCCCCCTTATAACCTATCCTAATCCCCGCCCCCAATAACCTTCTACCCTATTGGGTGCCTTGCGCGCCACTTCCCCATCCCGAAACCACCCGCGGAGAGACTAGACTGCGTCTCACTCTCCGTGGGTCCCTTCATCATTTCTTGATGAAAAAGCGGCGCCAAATTTTCATAAATCAGCTCCTCAATGTTTAGCTCAACATATGGAAAAACGGGGTGTAAACACGTGTATTCTGTTCATATTATTATCCCTTTAGCGCTGAGAAAAAACAAATATGCGTCTTTCAACGTAAAATGGTGACTCTGGTTCCTCATGCAAACTTTCGCTAATTACAGTCCTTACAAAACTTAGTAATACATGTAATAAAATGGAGATTGCTTCACTTGCATTTACTGAAGAGCACTGTGAAAACCAAGTACAATATTGGCTGCAATCTTTCACACTCAAATATCATACATAGCCTATTGTAATACAAATTATTCCCAGCTTGCACCTCAAACGGAAGTAATATTGAGTTTTGCGAATAAATTTGCAGGTGAGACTCTCCAAACCATTCATGTCACCCAGTGCACGTTAATTAAAAACAAATCAGAACTCGTAAACCAAATTTACTGACGTTCATGGGTGAAAAGTGAAAACGAACACCTATGCACAGTGGTCACATTGCTGCAGAAAATAATTAAAACTAACACTGAACACTGCAAAATTGGTGTACCGTAGATTCATTTCTATTGATCCATATTACCAGAGGCTGTTGAATGACACCCTGTTAATCCCATCTATGCAGAATAACAAAGCAGCAGATTTACAAGAAAGTGGCGCATTGGTCCCGATGTGTGACTTTTCTTGCGTCCCCATACCGCAACCTAACGACATCATGGTTGTGCTGTATTTATAATACGGGGCACCATGACAGTTGGCAGCACAATAGCGTCAAAAGTTTTGATGTTATTGTGGCGCTTTGCTGCACTAGCGTCAAAAATGTTAAAACACTAGTGCAGCAAAGCACAAGGAGTCCCATAGGTTACTATGGGTGCGTCATTTCAACCCCTGCTCTGAGCAGGTGTTAAAAATTATGTAAGAAATGACGCAGTGAAATGTTGTAAATTTCACTGCACCATTTTTTTCGGGCCTCCCTGCGTTGGTACACCCCCCTTGCATACATTATGCCTGACACCGCCTTAGCATTAAAAAAATGACGCTAACGCTATGCAAGGTGGTTCAAGGGGCTTGTAAATATGCCCTAGAGTGTAGAGATCAACTTCTATATGTATGGCAATGTAGTGATATTTGTATAGTGCAAACATTACTGAGAAGCGAAGGAGCACTGGGCTTTGGACGAAAACCAAAGATACAAGTAGATAAATTACAGTAAGGTCAGAAAAAGAAGGCTCTGATAAAGTCACGTACGAATGCTCTTAGAAGAGATCAGTCTTTAAATTCCTTTTTTAATAGTTAGAGTGGAGTAACAGAACTGATGTCAATGAGCTTTTGTTCCACATCGTGTGTGAATATTTGTTGGATGTCTTCTCTTAATTTTTTTCCTTCTTGCATTTCTTCAATTCTACTGTAGTGGTACCTTATGTAGTGCTATTTTCCCAAGGTGATTAGATTCTTTGCCAGGCAGTAGGCTCAGAGCGAACACTTATTATATAATCAACTACATTTATGTGTACCGAGCCAAGAAAGCCTAATGCAGGCTAGGAGCTGACCACATTTTTTTCTCCAGAATATACAGGGGTACCCCCCCTCCACACCTCAACAACTTCCTCCACTGTGCCAGGGCCAACATTTTGTTATGGATTCCCTTTTATGTCATGAATGTCCCATTATGCAAACAATTACATACAATACAGCAATGCCAGAATTGTATTAATTGACACTGTCCATATACCATGGGTTAGCCATATGCCAATCATACAACTAGTATGTCTGGACCAGCATTCTGTAATTTTTACCTCCCTCTTACCCTAATATGCCTGTTCTCTCTAATGCTAAGAATTACCTCCAGTTTGCCTTTGCCTGCATTTGCTGCAGTTGTCTCATTCACCAAGAGTTACCTATAGTGTGCAAGTGCCAGCATTTTGCCATGGGTGCAATTTACGCCAAGAATTACCTCCAATATGCTGGCACTAGCATTTATTTCCATGAGTGCCTTTCATGCTATTGGTCGCCTCCAAAATGCCAGTGCAAGCATTTTGTCATGTGTGTCTCTTATACCAAGAACTACCTTTAGTGTGCCAACACTAGCATTTTGCCCTGGTTGCTGGCCATTATGTAAAGAACGCCCAATATATGCCTGGAAGTTCGGGCTGGACTGTTCCCATGAGAAACAGGGTCAAGACTGATTTGCATGTGGCTGGGTCCAAACTGGAATGGAATGGAGCAAAAAAACTGATGGATTAAACCCAGATCTGTGTCTGGGGGTGAATGTTTGATTTGGTCTACATTCCGTCCGTCAACCTTTCTTTTTGCATTTGTCACCCCAAGTGGGAATGGTATGCCCAGATATGGGTCCTGTGCTCACTATCCCACCAGATTCAAGCTAGCCCGGCTGAAGAGGGTGATACCCTGAAACCGGTCCCAGAGTGCTTGTTTCTGGTCCAGGGAGAACCTGGCCTGACAGTTCAGGCTGGACTGTTCCCATGGGGAACAGGATCAAGACTGATTTGCATATGGCTGGGTCCAAACTGGAATAGCATGGTGAGCAAAAAAAACTGACGGATTAAACCCAGATCTGTGACTTGGGGTGAATGTTTGATTTGGTCTACATTCCATCAATTTTTTTTAAATATGTTAGCAGCAGCATTTTGCCATTGTGCCCCTTATGTCAAAGAGTACCTCTAGGGTACCAGGCCTGAATTTTACAATGGGTACCCTCACACAAAGAATTTCAGCCAATATGCAAGCATTTGGACATAAATGCCTCTGTAACCTTTAAATTACTTGCAGTATGCCAGGGCCAACAGCAGATTTGCATGTATATCCCACCCACACACCCATTCATTCAATCATGCTCCTATATATTCACTCATTCTTTTCATTCATAATTAGTTTCACTCAGTCACACTGTTGCTCACTTGCACACACTAATTCTCACAGTCCCATTCTCTTTCTCACTCTGTTACATCTACTGTCCCTCACTCTTACTTATTCTCACTTTCTCTTAGTTACTAATTTTCGTTCACTCACTTTCACTCACTCACACTCAGACTCACTTACACTTATGCTCCCATACAGGCACACAGGCTCATAATTCATATACATACACAGGCCCACACACATTTGATAGAAATGTTTCTTAACTTACCTTCAGGTATCTGCAATGCTACTCAGCTGCTCGGTCCTCCATGGACCATCGGGTCAACACAGTTCCGTCCTACCTCAAACACTTAAGAAATAAACGAAAAACTCAGAACAATGCAACACGTATATCAATCGGATACACTATGCAGTATTGAGCTTTCGTCCACTTCTTCATTATCCATCTCCAAGCTCATCACAGGAAAGGGTGCTCCTGCAAATGAGGCTCCTAACCACAACCCATCTTTTGACGAGATGGGAAATGTTGAACGTGAGGTGAAAATGAGGGAAGAGGGTCAGCCGACAGCCTGATGGATTGGGCATTGCAAGGTTTACGACTTAAGGGCCAGAGCCACCTTTAAAGGCAACATTGCAAAATGTCCTGGGTATCTGGGATGTCAGGCTGCTGCAACTGGGGCTGAACTGTCACCAACCCTGGAAAGTCTGGCCAGGTGCCTTTATGTACCCGTGCAAGCCATCAGGCATATCCACAACTTCAGGATGCTTCTTGCAGCGAGGGTGAGCATTTTTAATTTTATTAGTAGTGAGTAATAAACTATTATTCACTATTGGTGTAATTTAGAAAAGGCATAAACAACAAGAGCAGAACCGTGATACCCAAAAGGGTGAGCGTCCTCTGCTCAATAAAGTTCCTTCCATAGTGTGAGGATATGGTCAATTTTTAAAGACTGTTTGAAAATAGATGCATCATGCAGGATGCTATTCAGGAGTGCATAGGCTGGGGAAGCTGTTGAGTAGAGTATTGCCTCTACCCAGGTGGGTTGCTGGTACATATGTTTTTACCTTTTCTGGAAAGATGATTGATTCCATATGGTTTGGGGTTCGGTCTAATGTTCTTTGAAGGATAGGTCTGACTCAAGGGTGCATTCAAATTATGTTGTGCTGAGTGTCAGTATGGATCAGGATTTGATAATTGGCTGTATGAAGTCTGCTGAGATATCCGGAGTCACATATCATTTCTGTCATTGGTATGTATGGCATTATAAACTACGTAAAGGATGACCATCTTCATCTTTCGGGTCGGCTGGACCTAGTTTTATAGTTCTGTAGAAAGTTATTCATAATTGGTTGATAGGTTGGTCAGTGGAGATTTTTTTGGGTCTACTGTGTGTTTATTTAGTTTAAGGAGGATCTGTCTTGTTTTGAGAAATTTGCAAAGTCAGAGAGGGTTGTGTGGAACTAACCATGAAGAGACTTAACTATTGATGATGAAGAATGTAATTTTTATATGAATTGATGAAAAAATGTGGATCATGTTAAGCCTTTAAAATAGTGACTTTACTATGAAAAGCTCTTGATACCACTGCTTTAGTTTGTGTATCACTGGTAAAACAACAGTCTAGTTTAGGCATTTACAATGTTAAGGAACTTGTATGAAATATAGGGCCAGATGGATGAAGCATTTTTGGAGTTGCGAACGGGCCAATTTGCAGAATTGGAAAATTTGTGATTGCAAAATTGCTTTTTTTCTGTACAAACCACACATTTCAAATAGGAAACAAGTTATCAAATCACATTTTGAGGCAAAGACCCAATACCATTTCAGTATTTATAAGGGGTGTGTTAAGGGTGCCCCTTCCAAATACTGAATCATAGTGGTTTGTTTTAATGTTTTACAACTGAATTCAGGTCGCAAAACAATATTCTTTTACCACCTCCTCAAAGGAGTTGGTAAGGCATTTGCAGATGGGAAGGGATTCTTTAGGTTCCCCTTCCTCATTGAGAATGTTAACAAAAACATTTTGTTAGTGCAGGCAATGGTCGCATGGAGCACTGCCTTCTCTTAAGTAATGAAAATTACACTTTAAATTGTTTTTTAATGCATCCCCTTTTCCTTTAAGGAAAACAGGTTGCATTAAAAAATTATTCATTTAAAAGCAACCAGAAACATCTCTGCTGACCACCGCTGGCCAAAATCCCTGTGATGGCTTCAGTTCTTAGAGAGTGGTAATTGGAGACCTACCTCCTTAATATTCATGAGGTAGGTTGCATTACCAACCACTAGGAATCAGTAATTTGCTACCTGAGCCACTAATACATCTCTCGGTTTGCAAATTACCATACAGGATGCAAAAATATGTTTAAAGTGTTTTGCAATCAGTTATTATACATCTGGCACATACATCACTAAATGATTGCAAGCCAACGTAGTGCGGTAAATCAATTGAAGATGCCATGCTCATGTGTTCAAAATCACTAGTGTGGGTTTTCTAAACAAACAACATATACCCCTGAGTACTTGTATCATATTTTGTCATATAAAATGAGTTGTATGATCAGATTCTAATTTTGAAGCATGCCCTGCTAGTCCAACCATTAACTCCTTCATAATAAATTCTGAAGTTGTGCCTTCTAATATACAACTTGTCAAACTCCAAAACTCACACTTATTTTAGTCGTATTGTTTTTCTATTACTATCATGTTAGCTACTAGGCAGGATGGTTCTCATTGTACCCATTTCACACAATAATTTGTTACATCTATTTCAATTAAAATAAAATAAAATTCTAATCTCACAAAATAAAATCCAAACCACTGACAGAATCTGAATTTCACTTTCCCAAAATGAAAACCAGGTATAACAAAATGTATCTTTTTCCTTAAGATAAGAGAGGTTAAAAGGGCATAAAACATAAAGGGAACACGAATAAGAAAACAAAAACAGGAATCTCTGCTATCAAAGTCAATAATATATATCAAGAGAATGTTTCCAGACAGAGCATTAAGTAACAAACAACTTGCATCGAATTAAGCTAGGGCACTAATCTCAAATGAAGTGAAAGGTGTGAATTTACTATTGGGAATTTGAAATATTTGGAGCTCCAGTGAAGGTAACTGAGTTGAAGAACTTTACAAGTCATTGTACAAGTACGGTTTCTAGCATACTGTCTATAATAGTGACATTATTTTCGAACTTTACCGTAAAGGCACAAAATTCCTATCTTCATCATCACCCATAGCTAGATAGTTGTAGCCTTATTTTGGAAAAATATATTTAATATTCGAATAACCTGAAACGTGTCATGAAATAGAAAATAGTTATGAAAATAAATCACCGTAAAAAGGGTATAATATCAGTATTTTTAAATGTATTATTTTTAATAATAGTATTAGTTCGTGTGCATTTTATAAATTTCATGGTTTACACTAATACTGTATTTTTCTTTAAAACAAAGAGAATACGAATTTTATTTTAAACCAATATAAACTATGAGACTTTAAATCTTCTTTCAGTCTGAATTCGGCCTGTAGAAAGTAGCACATGGGGATCAGTTCTGGTACATTACACCTCCAGCGAGCAACTTTGCAATGGTTTTGGAAAATTGTCTATGCTGCCGATTTTTCAGTGAAGATTGCAACAATGAACAGTGCAATAACAGAATTAGCAGTTTATAATCTACTGTACCAAACATATGACAGGACAATGTGCAAAATTGCCTAGCACGGATGCATTTTAATTGATCTAGCTGTTCATAGCATTTTCTTTTATTATATCAAAAAAACGTTTTAATACATCATCAGGCAACACACTGGAATAAAAATATGTGGCCCTCAGTATTATGTGGTTAATGTATGCATCTATGCGAAGTGCATTTTCAGGACACTTCTGGAGCTCCCTCCCATGGTTGCTAAAATAAAAAAAATAAAAAAAAACGAAAAGCATCTGATTGATGAGATAGGTAATCTGAGGACGACTCGCATTGGTCCTCTGGGTCCCATTTGCTGCCCATCCTCTGATCTGACATGCAAACAAAGTATTTGATTGACACGGCCGCAATTGTGGCTGCTTGTTACATCCAGTTGTCAGGATCAAAGTAAATGACAGCAATTTTCTTGACTTACGTATTATTAGCTTCTTGCAAGGTTTTATCATCAAAGTCGAGGCTCTCCCCTTTAAAGACTACTATTAGAATGCAGAATAGAACCATCACATTTTATTGGTCCAGCCTTCCCATGCACTGCCTGTAAACAGGGCAGATCTTGAAGACAAGAGTGCTTTTTTATATGACATAGCTAATCTCAGACTGTTTACTACCTGCTTCTTAATTAGGACTAATGATCATTAACATTGTCATGGCATGAAAGGCCTAGTGAATGTGACTGGGGTTGGACAGTCCAATCGTATTGGTGTTATGCGCTGTATTCTTGGGGTACAGACAATGTACTTGTATTGCGAGATTTGTGCATTAGTACTGGTTACATCTCCCAGTCAGGAATAAACAAGTTCTCCTTTGTGCTGCACTAATTAAGACCTGCGGGCCATAACCTTTTATCTGTAGCCCCTTTAGAGCATCACTGCTGTTGCTGGGAAAACACGTATTACCCTTTCAGTTACTTTGGTGCCAGATGATAGCACAGCATATATTGTGTGGGAATGTCTGAACCAGGCTCTGTAAATACAGCGTCAGACTTAAAATACTGAATACCGAAAGAACACCTGAGTGATGGGGTAAAAATATAAAAACTGTACCAGCAGAATAAGTGATAAAACGTAGCTGAGAGCACATCGGGCAGGAGCATAAATCCACCAGATCTCGAGCAGTTCATACCCAGCAGATGGAGCATATTATTTGATCTCTTCTAAGACAAATATTTCAAATTTTTCAAAAAAATGAAAATAACCAATCAAGTATTACAGTTTTTTTATACTTAAAATGTTCGCAAAGACGCCCGTTCAACAATGTACGAGATGCACGTTAAGCCCTTCAGAACACTTATCTCAATTGTATTTTATTGTTAATAGACTGACAATAAGCAAACAAGAATTTTCAATGCAGCGGGTCTCGCATTTGGTAGAGTTAGAGCTATTAGCGTTGTAAACTGCTACCCGGACATTTCTTGCCACACAAATTAAAAGAGAAAAAAAATGCAGCGCGCTCACACTACATAAAATGCAGCGCGATAGTGCTGAAATTGAAAACGGAAAAACCGAGCATGAATGCGCTATGTAAACCCCAGCGCGATCACGCTGCGTGGAAATAAAAACAGATAAAGTAGTCCGGAAACCATGCAGATAACATCAAGCCTCGTATATTTTCAGTAGTTTACCGGTGCTGTGTAGGTGGACTAAACACTGGAAAAGGCACGAGTATGCATGCCTTTCACAAATGAAAGCAAGTGGATTTCAAAAGGCAAACCCACAAACCAATGAAAGTGACTGACATGACATGGACGTGGTTGGAAGCCCAAAGAGAGATTACTACAGGGGACAGAGCGCTTTTTCGCCTGCCCCTAAAAAGTGACAGTGTTCTGCTCTGCTCCCAGTTGCCACACATGCCCACACAACTAAATCAATAGACTGAGTTGTGGCACAAGATTGTAAAAGTTAATTGAAAAAAGGTTAGACACAGAACTTAGCAAGACTCTTTCTGAAACACCTAAAACCTATTCATCACTCTTATTATTTTATGTTTAGAGTGCTGCCACGAAGAAGGAATATATGGGTGGGAGGAGGTATTAAACATCAAAATATGCTATAATATTGAAAAGAACTATAATTATGTACTACATATGATGTGGTACTACATGTGTTCTCCCACTACTTATTGAATACCATAGTGTATTGTATTGTTATATTTATGTATTGAATAAAACCTATTATCTTTGAATTGAGCCTGTTTTGTTCCTTTTTACTGACCAGTGTTTTTCATTATCTGAATTACTTTTCCATATTTGTTGATTACTCTGCTACTTCTTGCCCACACTTATCATGTCAAATTGTACGCCTATAGGATGGAAAGCTAAATGTCACCTATGAACTTCGGCACTGTTAATGTCATCTACTAGTGCTCCAAGGTAAGCATTACTCCAACCCTGCACATAAGTCTGGTGGCTTCAGTTTGAATCTACAACCAGATCTGTAAAATAAATCCTTTGTAACAAGAGAAAACATTTGTTTTAAATGTTAAAAAGTTAGCCATATGCAAGCATTGTAGCTCTCAATGCATGGTGTGTGGTTTTTAAAAGTAGGACATTTGGAACGTTGAAGTTAACATGTCCTTAAAGTAACTAACACCCAAGAGCTATTTTCACTGTAGCAAGGCTGGCAGTTCCATAGTGCTATCAGCCATTGGGAAACATCTGGAAATTGCATTCTTGGACTCTTTTTAATATGTATTAAAAGTCCATCTCAATATTGATATTAGATGCTTAATAAATATTGTGAGAAGGGTACTTTTAGAAAGAAATCTTTCCACTGCCTGAAGCCTGTGGGGACTAATTTGCATTTGCATCCAGTTGCAGCTCTCTGGTTCCTCGGTCCCTAAATGAGTTGTAAAACTGCTCCCAGAGCAGAGACAGATGACTGGGTGTGGGGAGGTGTTTCTGTTCCTTTGGTAGGATGACCATTTGAGCAGTGTATAGAAACTTGATTAAATCCAAAGGGGGCTCCTGCCATGGCCAGATATCAGATGGCACCTGCACAGCCACCTTCTTTGTTCCCCAAGTCAGGCAGGCTCTAGTTCCAGTAGTGAGGGAGCTGCACCCACAACAGGTTACCCCTTGAAACCTCTAACCCATTGGTTATAGAGGAACCAGGAGTCACTACCACCAACAAGGTAGTGCCAGGCATAAATGTTGCATCCCAAGGCAACCTCCTCCGAGCACTGAAAACTTTGAATATACCTGAATAGTGCCATTATTACTTGAAGCGCTACTATCCACTTCAAATAATAAATCTACACATACAGAGATTTGCACCCATACATTTACCTTTGTGAATAGGCCCCCTCAATCTTACTTTTCTTTTGTGTTAAAATATACATGCTCATAAATTCAGAGGAATAATTGGAAGTCAGTACTAATTTAATAGTAGGTAAATGTAACTAAATGGGTCATTCATTTTCTGTTTTCCTAAGAAAAATGCAAAGAACAGACTAAATTATGTTCTAAAGGCATGCACTACATCTTGGTCCTTATTATCAGTAGGTCTGAATTTGTGCTCTTTACATGCAGAGAAGGATCCTCCTTGTTGTTTGAATCTGCATGTACACACACATCTTCCTCTATATGATAAGAACTGTTATCTGAAGTCAAGGGAGCCGATTTGGAAACTTCAAATTATGTATCCTGTTGCTGATGTCAAAAATATCGGTGGAAATCCCACTAGGTATACCAACTGTTGCTAAAATATATAAGCCAAAGGCTAGGGTGTTACAAAGGGAGTGCTGCCAGGGCATTTTCCCTGAGGCGTGCGCATTTTCAGTCAATGATTTCCTGTTACAACATGTTTTTTTAGATAATGAATCAGAAGGCCTGACCTGTTTCCTCCTAATGTAGCTAATATGGCAATATGTCTGGATGGCCTCACATACTGTGTTTTCACTTTCCCTAGAGTACATGTTTTTCTAATTGGAGCTACTTCTCCGATCTCAAATGTAAGAGAGGCTCCACAATTCTTTTGACACCAATACAACTACAGCTTCTGACGTGCCTGCCAAAGGCCAATTTGCAAGAACATTTCTACCTTTTATAGTGAAATGAGGGCAAGTGCATATTTTACCATTTGGTTTACAAAAATGTCCCAGAAGAGTATTCACCTCTGCTTTTGGAACATGCTTCATTGGAAGCCAATGCCATAGAAGGCCAAACCTTTCAAACAATCTGATTACTTTAAACTCATTACTTGAGTGCCATCAAGATAACATCTTGATGCTCAGTCCTTATGTCCATTACGTCATTGTCCATTTCATTAAATTGGTCTTATGGACTAACCACAAATGGTTGTGGGGATTCATACACTTCAATTTCAATCATAAATATTTTTATTTCTTTTCTTCTGTGTTAATATCTGTTATATACATGTTTATAATATAAATTGGAGCTCTATACTAACCAAGTCCTTTCTGTAATCTCAATACATTCGGGAACTGAGTATGCTGTTTTAAAGGATCAAACAAATTCATTTTTACATCTAGGACAAAAAACTATAAGCATGAACATATCTTATTCTCAAGTGTAAAAAAACGCTTCCAAAATATATTTCAATCATTTTACTTTGTTTAGTACCATCACACAGACCTTAGCCTATCAACATCTCCAAACAGTTATCCTAACATAAATAGCCTCTTAGCATTCCTTTAAATAGTGACCAGTTTTTCCTTCTTTTTGGCCTTATATAAACCACTTGCTTTCTCCCAGTGCATTGCAGAGATTTGAGCTGGTTTCCTTTTCTGATGTCTTAACTTTTCTCTTTTAATAATTGAATCTTTACATAAAGCATATCTGTCCTGCCATCCATTGAGGCCAATTTGATTCACAGAGTCAGATGTTGTATTCATTTTTGTTTGCTTTTCTGATATTTTTCCCTGTCTTCTCTTGTCAGAAGTTACTTCCAAATCTCACAAATCGTATTTCATTTAAATGAAGTAATTTCCTTCTAAAAAGTACTGCAATTCTCATTCTACTTAATCTTCATTTTTTTCCAGACAAAACAGGCATGATCTCCTCCCCCCACTTTCAGGCCTGCCATACTCAGGCCCATATTTATACTTTTTGACGCTAAACTGCGCTAACGCAGTTTAGCGTAAAAAAAATTTGCGCCGTCTAACGCCATTCTGAAGCGCCATGCGGGCGCCGTATTTATGGAATGGCGTTAGACGGCGCAATCAGACCGGCGCTGCCTGGTGTGCGTGGAAAAAAACCACGTAGACCAGGCAGCTCCGGCGTTGGGAAAAAATGACGTTAGGGCGTCTTAAAATGGCGCAAGTCAGGTTGACGCTAAAAAATCGTCGTAACCCGACTTGCGCCATTTTTTTTCGACGCCCATCCCCCATCAACATGACTCCTATCATTGTAAAGATAGGAGTCATGCCCCCTTGCCCAATGGCCATGCCCAGGGGACTTATGTCCCCTGGGCATGGTCATTGGGCATAGTGGCATGTAGGGGGGCACAAATCAGGCCCCCCTATGCCAAAAAAAATTATTAAAAAAATAAAATAAAATACTTACCTGAACTTACCTGAATGTCCCTGGGGTGGGTCCCTCCGTCCTTGGGTGTCCTCCTGGGGTGGGCAAGGGTGGCAGGGGGGGTCCCTGGGGGCAGGGGAGGGCACTCTGGGCTCATTTTGAGCCCACTTGTCCCTTAACGCCATGCCTGACCCAGGCGTTAAAAAGCGGCGCAAAAGCGCCGTTTTTGGCCACGCCCACTCCCGGGCGTCATTTTTGCCCGGGAGTATAAATACCACGTAAAGGCCTGGGAGTCATTTTTTAAGACGGGAACGCCTCCCTTGCATATCATTAACGCAAGGAAGGGGTTCACGCTAAAAAATGACGCCCACTCCGGGCACTTTGGCGCCCGAAGCGTCTAACGCCATAGTATAAATATGGCGTTAGTTTGCGTTAGTTTAGCGTCGAATTTGCGTCGAAAAAAACGACGCAAATTCGGCGCAACCAGAGTATAAATACGGCCCTCAGTGCCTGGATACTCTCATGGGTGATTGGATGTGCTCTATAAATCCACATAACATAACATAACAAAACATATCATAAAATATCATAACATAACATTCATGCAACACATACTCAAAACATTTTATATGGATATTACATTCTATAAATGGCAAATTGCTTCATTGTGATCTGCACACTATTTTCAACAAGAGCATTCTTCTCCTGTCAGTGTTTATGGCCACTGTAAAAAATACACTATTTCACATGATTACCATCCCAGTATTGCTGAATGTTAAATGCTGGTTTTGGACTTTGCACACTGGGGCACTGCTGTCCAGTGTCCAATGTGTGTGTTCTGACCCCTAAATGTGTAGAAATTGACTAAACCCTGACTGGCATATTTGAATCTCCTATAAGGCCAGACCTTATTGTGTAGAAAGAACACCCATGCCACTGGAAGTTAAATGTCACCTTTCGACTGCAGGACTTATTGTGACACCTACTACGCTGGCAAGGAAGACATGGCTCCATACATACATGTGGACTACTGCAGTGTAAACCCTGCAGAGTCATCTGTGAAATAACCCTTTTGGGCAGGGAAATGACTCACATTTAAGTATTCCAGCCTGTACCTAGTCTGAACAAGGAGTAAAGAGGTGTAAAACTCCTCTGAGGGGCTACATAATACATCTCTGTGTTTCACAGGCTGCTTTGAATGGGCAGGAATGACTCTGTGGAACCCAGCAGAATGGTGGAGGCCTGCCAATTGTTGGTACATCCATGTCAGATCCTGCCTGACTGGTCTGTTTGAGCCACATGTAACATTTTGGCACATTTGACAGGGAGCAACCATGCTGCCGGGAAAAATTGTGTTTGTTGATTTCCAGGTTTATTGTTGGCATAGAGACTGTTTCAGTTGAATTTAAGTGTTAGCTCTGGGCAAACACTGGTGATTTCCTTAGTCCACTTCCCTACACACCATCTTGAAAATGACCTGGCACTTTGCAGCTCGCAAACAAGAACTACTGAAAAATTGGGTCAGGTTGCACCTGGGAATGTTTATATTATTAGTTAAAGAGTTCCTAGAAGCCACCTCCACACCATGGTGTGCTAACCATAAATGTGGCATTCCAAGTCACCTAGTCAGAACACTTTCTGGACCTGCAGAAGATCAAAAGAGGACTAGACCTTCTGTCTGTTACCTGAGAGGCAAACTGAAGGACTGAATCTACTTCTTCTTGTACACAGGACAAAGCAGTGGGCCAGTTGGCTAGTCTGCCGTGCATTCAGGGGTCAGTAGGCTAGCCTGCTGTACATCCACAGTGACACAACTATCTGCAAGAGGCCATTTCCTGGAAATGCCCAGTGACCAGTAGCAACAGGACTATTTACTTTGTGGTCGGCCTCTGCTTGACAGCCTGGAGTTCTCTACATGCCTTCCCTTAAGGACCTAGGTGTCTTAGACATGTACTCTTGTGGTTGAATGGGCACCAGAAGAAAGTTGGAAACATGTAAAAAATTGTTTCCTCCAGAGTTCCAGAATTTCTGGTGTACCCATCAGAAAAATATCAGGCCAATTCTTCAACAGATTGATTTTTAGGTTTCTCCCAGTCAAGGCTCCCAGCACCTTTGAAAATGACTAAGGCCCTCATGGGATACCCCGTCAGCTGTATTACCATTTCCATATAATTTAATGAAGTCTTAATATGATGGATATGATATCCATCAAATTTGCAATGGAGTATTCCCTTCCGGCAGAATCTAAATCAGGCCCTTAGTTCCAATTTGCATTGGGACTTATAACATTTTGAGCAAGAGGACTCCAAAGTTCCAGAGCTCTAATGAGACCAACCTGTTTCAACCATATGAGCTTGGGGTCCACAGATGCAGCTACAGTTTCAGCAGCTTCCAGCACAAGGACATTTTTGCCTTCCTAAAATGTTCATCTGCGTGTTAGGGTCTAGAAACCTTTTTGAACTTTTTGACTCTGAGATTTTCACTCGGGCCATTCTGCTTGTATCTGTCCAGGGCTCAGTTGTGGTGGGCCTCAAATATAAATTAAGTCCCAATCTACTGCTTCCATAGACAATCACTGGCACTTTATACTTTTTTGGTGTTTTTTTGACTTGCATATTTAAACCATCATATCAGCTATCCCCTTTATTGTATCCTTCTCACTTTGGTGCAATTTATTCATTAGATTTTTCTCTACTCTTATAATTTAGTTTTATTGAGTTGTGTCTTTGGCTTTTTAACTGTTTTTATAAATTAAATAACTCAAGAATTCGCACTCTAATAGAGCCACCCACACAACCACTCACACATCTATAGAAATATTCACACTCACTGGATGATTTCATCAGTGGTGTCATTTGAGAAGCCATCAGTGATGTCATCAGTGACGTCACTGACCATGTCATCAGTGGTGTAATATGTGAGGTCATGAGGAGTACATTGCGGGATGCTGGTTATAGTTAGGTGAGGTAAATATAACTGCTAAATTTCTATGATTTTGTGTGTCCACTTTAGTCCCATGTATTGCCGGACTGGAGTTGGACCAGCGTGCAGTGAAGAAGCCTCCCAATTCTCTTCAGAACATTGGAGACAATGCCTGCCTCTCTCCCATGCCTATCCTTTTTTGCATCACTTAACACTGCTGCCCCAGAAGACCCCTGATTTACAAGATTGCCAAATTCCAATGTTTTGCTTGCATCAAAAAGGAGATACAATTGTGTACTTACCACAGTGTGTAGATTGGAAGAGGTAACTATTGCACCAGTAAGAGATAATATATTACTGAGTGATTGTGAGTGATGATTGATGAATTATGTTGTGGTAGACAGTGAGGGGGGGTTGTTGAACTGATTAGTAAATTTGATTTTGACGATTTGAAATGTTTTGAGTCTGATGGGTGATCATTTTTCCTGAAGGTGATGTGCCCTTTCAAATTTAGCAAAATTTCCCTGCAGGTCCACTCCTTTGTTCTGTTTTTCAGAGACCAGGGCAGTCACTTTAGTTAACAAACACAAATGTACACAATCATACCCCAATTCTGTTTCTCTACTTGTTCTTCAACAGGAACTACCTCAACAGCCAGAAGAAGGAAGTTATTGACTTCAAAGGGAAACCATGAAGATAATGATTCTGAGGCCTAGTACTCAGGTCTGTCGCATGAAGTGAGGTGAGTTGATTTGGTAAATGATGCTGAGTGTGTGTGCTGAACTGCTATCAAAAGTGAAACTCCTCTTGTTTTTGCTCTGACTCATAGTATTCTTGGTACACTCTTTCCTTAATCTTGACTCTGCAATGCAGTTTCTGTTTTACAGTCCGCAGACCTTCTCCTCTCCTGCACAAACAAAAGCTAAACGCTTAGCTCAGCACTCTTGCTTTCCTACTGGACCGGTTCAGCCAGGCATCCAAGAGTGACAGACATTCTGAGAAGAATGCAGATGAACCACCCCAAAATGGCAATACAGTATCATTTTTCTTTTAGCAATAATATTTTAGTACTGGGTGGGTTCACTTCACTCCTGCATAATTTGTATTTTTCAAACCTAGATGACAGAACATTTAGTTATCTAATAATAACTTGGTTCTTCAGAGCTGAAGAACAGTTTTCAATGCATTTAACTGAAATGTGTTATATTTATTCCTTCATTTCCTTTTACAACAGATTGATGGTGATGTGCTGCTCATCACCCTGCTAAATATTGCTGTTTTGTTGTGTAGTGTTTGTCTTTGTTATACCTTTTCCCAAATTCCCTTTCCCATCTATTCATCTTTGTCTTTGTTACACCTTTCCCCAAATTCTCTTTCCCATCTATTTATCAAACTCCTAACCCTTTTCTTCTGGGCTGTGTTATTTATTGAGTTGCGACTTAATTTACACCAAATGGATAAAAACGTGGTGGGGTGGATGTTGTTAGATGCAACACCAACTCACTGCAGGATCTTCTATTACCTGAGCAGTAGCCCACTCCAGACCCACCTACCCAACCATTCATACAAAACATCATTTGTCAAAGTTAACATCATCATTCAAGCCTTGTTTTGCATAAACGTTCAACCTTGTCCAGATTTTGAGTATACTTTTTCTGACTTGAAGAGTTTTGTAACTTTGGTTTTATCATATTTAATGCGTCCCATTGCTCAAAATAATCTAGTTTTTGTTATATCTGGTATTCTTTGTTGTGTCAAGGTCGTAGTAGTCTTGTCTCAGTCTTTCTAAAGCTATGAGATAAATGTATAACTCACTAACTGTGATTTTCTTTCAATTAAGTTGCCTGTGAAGGATATTCATTTTGGTTAATACTACAGCTGGAGCTCACCTAGGTGGGAATGGAAACTCACTTGTTATGCTGGAAGGTTTTGGAAGATTGACAGAGGTAGCAGTCATCACTTCCTCTATTCGGGTAAGAGAAGTGAACTAGTTTAGTTAGTAAGAAACTAACTTCTACTGTAGATAAGTAATTGTTTTTCTAGGTTGCTGTAAGCAATATAGGGAATGGTAGCATACCCCCCTAATGGTCAATATCATTACAGAGGGAAGTAGGACAAGAGTATAACTAACTAACTATAACTAATTGAAATATACTTTGATAAGCAGATTAAAAATACACACTGTATGAAAGGCATCTGAGCAAAGTTAAAGTAAAACACAAAAAAACTTCTTTAGGTGTAAAGTATACTATTTTTTTTCTTTACTCAACAAAAATAAAGTCAACGCATCAAGAGTAAACCCACACTCCCTACTTACAACAGGACCACCCCTCGCCCCAAACAACAGCACCACAACAAATGACCAAAAGTAAGTGTCCAAGTAAAAGTTACAAAATCTCCAATAGAAATGGCCCTGCACAATTCCCACCCTCTCCACCCACAACATAACTCCCTCTCATCAAAACAAAAAAATAAAAAAGGGCTCAGAAGAAACCAACTATAGGAGGGTCTGCAATTTTTGTAGCTGGGCCTCAAGGCATGTTATCCGACGGCCCAAGTGCACCAGCTAATGCAGAACACAGTGATGTAATAGGCAGTCCAAGGGGGGGCAGCAATGGTGGTCCATGAACAGATGGCTGCCAGATGGAGTTGGAGGATGGACGGTCCAGGGCAGAGGCATGTGTCTCACCCTCCTCCTCTAGCTGTTAATATTCCACCGAGTGGAATCCAACCTCTGTCACCACTGCCAGACTACTATCGCCTGCCGGGTTAGTGAAAGTAGTGGACCAGTAGGAGTAGCTATATTGAGAAAGAAAAATATATAAAAAGACAAATTGCAAACAATGCTCTCTTTAAACATTTATTTAACATTTTATAGTGGCACAGAAGCAGCATATTGCTGGTCCCCTAGGCCCATTGGAATTTTTGAAGTGATTAGGAGAGTCACAGAGATGTGATTATACCCACACTTACCTCACATAAAAGCACTGACTAACTCAAAGGAATTAAGGCAGCATAAACCCAGACTAAAAAAAATAATGTTTTTTTCAAAGGATTTCCTTAACAAAATACACAGACACTTTGTGTGGAAAAAGAAAAATGACTCTCATTAATGGATAATACATCACCCTCTATGAAGTATTCTAGGCTTGTTGTGCTAAATGAATGGATGCATGCTAGCTAGTGCATAGGGTATTATTTTGCTACTCTCTCAGTCTGTAGTTGAGGCAGCTGCAATAGACATTTACCTTACTTTGATTTCAATGGCCCTCCTCTTCTCCAAATGTATTTTCGATTCTACCCTGACTCCAAAGAGGCACATGAACAATATACATTGCACAAGTCAAATATAACATGCGGAAAATAGATATCATATCTGCCATAAGTAGACTGTGGTAAAAATGATGTACTGCAGCACAGGAAAAGGAACAGCATATATAGATTTCATTGGACACATTTGTTACAGAGTATCCCATCCACAAAACACAAAATCACAGGCACTTAATCCCACTTTACTTCCTGGTCTTGCCTTCAAACACAAAATATTTCAAACAAACACATTCACTTGGCAGTAAGGAAAGGAAAGTTGACTTACTCTAGAGCAGGGTAAAGTAAAGGGAAAAGGCGAGGCAGATAGAGGTTTTGCTATATAATAGTGGGATGTCACTGATCATCATGTGCCTAACCTCTGGCTTAGTCAGTCAATGTACTTAAAGGTTGATGAATGTCAAAAAGGAAACAAATTGAACAGGCGTAAATCCACTATGGAAGCCCTTAATTAAATACATGAACCACTTGGCCAGAAAAATGTGGCACATGCCAAGAATGGATTTGTAAATTTTTCTGGTATGCTGGGACAGAGCTTAGGAAAGAATAAAGAAGTGAAGTACTAGGAGGTGACTGAGTGGGCACTAAAAGCGAAGGGAAACACACCTTGTTTTTGTTTTGGTTTGCAATGGATTTAAAATGTTGTACATGCCACATTATCTGAAGCAGACATACACTGCACAGCCAACACTGCAGTGCCAAATTAAACCATGCTGCAGTTAGGTCATGATACATGGGTTTTGAAATGCCATGGGGAGGGAGGTCATGAATGATAATGGGTGGGATCTGCCTCACTAAGCAAATACAGTGGGTATACTAGTAATTGTCAATAACCACCACTGTCCCTGTTGCTGCAGAGACTCACCCTTGAACTGCTGTGTCTGGTGCACAGACGCTGGCCCCGGCACTGGTGGTATGTGCAGCTAGAAAAATGATTACATATTTTTAAAGCCTGATAAGCCTTCCCTTTTTATTTTTACTTTTTAAAAATCAAACACAACACATTACTAAAGTTTGTTTTGCAGTATCTTATCTTCTATCAACAATATCACTTTGGATATTTTATTGGTTAACAATGTTAGAAAAGCCAGGTAGTCAAGCCAACCAAAAACATTTTGTAATGGAGGGTCAGAGATATGACGATGACTGTTTGGCATTTGAAGCCCAGTGAAGGGATAGAACACATTGGTCAATGAAGGACATATGGTTTTGGCTGGCAAAGGCAATGGCACTGTCCTCATACTACGTTCCTGCCATGCTGTAGTACTGGTGTACTGAATAATACATAAAACACAACATTGGGGGGTCCCCATATTCATGGCCACTCTCTCATTGTGTTACTGTTTGAGCATGAGCAAGAAACAGAAAGCCTTCTCAACAAACAAAAGTAGAATAGCTGGCTTGGGTCTGCAAACTCTGCAATCTTCACAGTAAAGTACCTAATCTATTCTATTAGACTTGCAGTACCATTCCACAGGATATATAAGGCAGGGGAGAGGGAAAGCGTAATAACAAAGCCGAAGAACGCTTCAGATTAGTACAGACAAAGAGGAAGTCAGCTGCAGAAACATGAAATATGGAAAAAGAATAATGCAGGGATAACAGGAATTAGGAAACATTAAATAGAACAAAGAGGATTTTTAAAAAAGTATTTAAAAACAGAAAACAATATTTTAAATGAGGAGAGGTCAAAGTTAGGGAAATAAATAATACTAACAGGAGAAATTAGTGGGGCCCGCAGAGCTGTCAGCCATATCAGCAGCGCTAGGGGTGGCGGTAGTACTTTCACCTGCTGCGGCACTGGTGGTGGCAGACTCGGCCTGACCGTCTGATGTTCTCTTCTTGCCCTTAGGTGCTGATGTAACAAATAAAGAAGATAACAAAAATAGATTAGTGGCACTGTTTGTCTTCTAGAAAATATTTTGATATGCAAAGGCAAACTCAGTAACCTATTGACATTGTACTTGAGATTGTACTTTTCTAAATCAGATTGCTTCTCTTCTTAGTATCAGGTTGACTTATTCCTAATTTTCTAAACTTAAGCCCTATTCCAAATTTCCTAAATTACATGTGTAACTACTAATGCATTGCAACAAATGATCCTTGCTTGTCAATTCCCTGTGATGGGCCAACTCAGTCAGTTTCCCCTATCAGTGCATAGATGCATACTACACATCAATGGGATATTGTTTGGAACTGTACGAGCTACATAAAAAAGAAAGACACAGGGAGCACTAACTCACTGATATTTCTACTACCACTATCTTAGTGAAAGGACAGAAGTGTCTGCATGACTTCTTAAATAATCAGCCCAAGTGAGCACCTACAGTGACAAATACAGCTAGGTAGCACTAAGGGCCAGATGTAGGAAAATTGCAAAGTGCGACTTGCAATTTGCGAGTCCTTCCGACTCGCAAATTGCAAGTCGCAATTTGTAATGCAGAACGGTGTCTCAGACACCGTCTGCGAGTCGGTATGGGGTCGCAGAGACCCACCTCATTAATATTAATGAGATGGGTCGCAAATTGCTGCCCCACTATAGGCACTCGCAAACATGGAGGCCTGCTGTAGTCAGCAGACCTCCATGTTCGTGACTGCTTTTAAATAAAGCATTTTTTTTTTTTTAAGTGTAGCCCGTTTTCCTTAAAGGAAAACGAGCTGCACTTAAAAAAAAATCCGAAACCTTTAGTTTCGGTATTTTTTCAGGGTAGGTAGTGGTCCCTTGGACCACTACCTGCCCTGAAAAAATAATTTGGGGTCCATTCACAAAGAGGAAGGGGTCCCATAGGGACCCCTTCCAATTTGCGAGTGGGTTACCATCCAGTTGAAGGGGATGGTAACTGCGACACCATTTGCGACTGCATATGCGGTCGTAAATGGTATTGCATACCACTAGGAATCGCAAATAGGAAGGGAACACCCCTTCCTATTTGCGATTCTGAAATGCATTTTGCGACTCATTCCCGACTCGCAGAATGCATTTCTGCATTGGAAACACGCATTTGCGAGTCGCAAACTGCAGTTTGCGACTCGCAAAGTGTTTCCTGCATCTGGCCCTAAGCACCTGGCTGTATCAAATTGTATCACATACTATTTTTAATGTTACTTGAGCAGCATGCTATTTGAAAAACAAATGTATTAGCATTGTAGGACACAACACATAAATAATTACTCACCGAGTCCTGCAACCTGGATGCCCAGCAGGTCTTGCTCCTGGTCGAGGAAGTCGGCCCAACAGTGTGTCAACTACTGCTGGGTGCGCCAGACTCCAGTTCTACTCCACACACACAAGCACACCCTCCTCTACAGAAGCTGATGCTTCCGCAGGCTGTACCGACTCCCAGGCCTGCTGCCTGCTGCCTTCTGTCAGCATAGAGGGGAGATGGAGCTGCACAAAAAAAATGAGAATGGCCAACTCAGCCCCTGAAAAAATGGCACGGGATGCACCCATTTGTGGTACTGATAACCACATGGGGTGCAGTTAGCAATATACTCTGTCATGGCACTGTGTGGGAAATGAAAAATAAATAGGAAAAGATGAGGGAATAGAAAGGAAGAAATGAAGAAGTAAAAGGAAAACCAAAAACAGTATAAAAAGTCATAGAAAAATTAAAAAAAGACAAGAACATGAAATACACAAACACAAATATACACACACTGATATAATAAAGGTAAAACAGGGGTGGATGAGTGGGATAGGAGGAAAATTGCAAAGATTTAGGATAGATTTAAATGTAGGCACATCACCATGCACAGAAGTGGTAAAACCAAATGGTTGCATGCGCTTGCTACTGTGTGATGCTCTTCGTGCTCCCTTTGCAGCACGAACCCCACTACTGGCACTAATCAGCATAAAAGGAGACCAGGTACAAATTAGGCCAGTCAAGGAGGGATGCAGAATCTCACTGAAGTGTTTTAGGCATTCCGCAGAATTCTGCATAGCAGAACTCCGCAAGTTCTGACAAGGACTAATTTTTTTATTGAATTTCACCATTTTTCTAATGTAAATTGTACTACAATTTGACCCATAAGTTAAATATACTAATATACATTTTCACAAGGTTACAAATACATTTTATTTACATATTCATTCTCGTATATTTTAAAACTAAAAATTAAAAATGTTAAGATAATGCACCAAGTCTTTCTTTTTTTAAATTCATTTTATGGACCCCCAGATCTGTTCCCAACTAAAAGCACACATTCAATACTAAAACAATAAAACATTCAATACAAACATAAGCTATTGCAATTTCTAAAGGGTATTGGTGGTGTAGGAGTGGCTGTGAGAGTGAGTCTGTGGGTGTGTGAGTGGCTATAGGGGTCTGTGAGAGGGTGTGAGTGGCAGTGTGGGTGTGTAGGCGGGTGTGTGAGTGGTTGTGTGAGTAGGTGTGTGAATGGCTGTGTGGGTGTATGAGTGGTTTTGTTGGCCTGTGATAGGGTGTGTGAGTGGCTTTATGGATGTGTGAGTGGTTGTGTGTGTGTGTTGTTGTTCAATTACATTTCACTTGTCGTTGTCCTTTATAGATATATGGTCAGCTGAAAGCTCCAGTCATCAAAAAAGGAAATAAAAAAATGTTGGAGTACAGTACTACATCTGGTTGTGCTTCCCATTCTTTTGAACTAGACTTGGAGGTTTGGAGCTGATACGGTGTGGTGTAGAGATGTCTTTGGTCATATATATATATATATATATATATATATATATATAAATATACAGATTTCTCCTAGGAATCCTGACCAAGTCAGCGAGCTTTTCCCTTGGGCAAATCCAGGAGACTGCACAAAACTGGTAGGATTAAATTGCTTTTAAAAAAAGGGTTTATTATTCCATAACAGTAAAGTGTGAGGTGCGTTTAGGCAAAAGCCTTCAACTGGGCCATCCCATAGTGCAGTGCAAAACATTAATTTAAACAAATATCCTCCTTTTTGTCCACACTTTCTCTTAAAGGTATATATACACAGACCACAGAAATGATTTCCTCTTTACTGTATACAGATTTTTCTATTCAATAAACACCTCTTGCATGGAATAGGAGAATCTAAATCACATAATAATTACATAATTCATCAAAAATTTGCTCAAGTTAATTCTCACTCCTGGTAAAGTACTTTTCTGATATGTCTTTGCAAGTTTGATTAATCATAGGAGATATGTGCTAAGGTGCAGACACAGTGTTTGTTTTGCTGTTTTTCACAGTTGAAATTAACATACATTCTCAATATTCCTTCACAGATTTAACTCAATAATATACTAATTATTTAAAATAAAAAGGGAAAATGGACAACAGCTGTTATTCTGCTATCCTCCATATTTGCAATCTTGGTGAAGTACCAATTTTGCCAAAGTGCCAAATATTTATCCTTATCTAGATCAGCAACTAATGTCATGAAGACAACTACTTCATAACCACCTGACTCTCATGCAATATCTTATATCGGCAAAGAGTTAATAAGATTGCGTGAAAGACAACATAAATATAAGTAGTATAGAACAAAATATATAGAAAAAATAAGAGAAAAGAGAAAGATAATAAGTGAGAAGGTAGCATTTTTCCACAGTTCGGGTTCCCAAATGTTCAAATATTGAGGGTATCAGGGATTTCATATGAAACCCATAATTCGTTCATAAATGAACATAAAGTTCTGCATCTGTGTTAAGACCCTGAGGAATTTCTGTACCAGTTATCATCATCCACCTAGATTCTGCTCTCCTTAGGATCAATTCTCAATCTCCTCCTCTTATATTGGTCTTCACATGATGGATACCATAATAATGAACATCCTTATATTCTCTAGCATGATATTACCAAATATATTTAGTAATATTAGAAGAATAAACTCTATTTGCTATTGCTCTTAGATGTTACAAAATGCAAAATTCCAGTTTGTTTACAATACTCCCTATGTATCTTTTGCCACATCCTAGGGAATAGCCGACAAATGAAGTTTCATATGATGTCTGTTCTCTGATTCTCCTTATGGACCCATCAAGGCATTTGAGCTCTATCATATTCTTGCCATACGAGCAGGCTTTGCATTTGGTACATTTGAAAAAACCCTCCATCTGAAGCCAGTTTCTTGCCCTACTTCTTTGTGAGGGTGAGCAGCTTTCTATTAACAAGTCATTTAGAGATGGTGTTTTTCTATAGGTAATTCTTGGATGTTCCGTTATTCACTCTTTTAGCTCCTCATCTTTCCTCATTATTCTTCAGTTCTTTCTGAGGGCTGTTTTAATTTATTTATCTGAAAGGTTACAGTCCATAATATATCTAACAGTGTGATCCTGATAATTTTTCCTTCCTCTTGTATTTTTACTGACTCTTTTCCTGGCATTTTCCAACACGGATTCTGGGTATCCACTTTTGATAAATCTCTTAAACATCTCTTCACCCTGTATTTAAAAGTCCCTCAATTCCGAGCAGTTTCTTCTAGCTCTTAAGAATTCTCCATAAGGCACACTTTACTTGAGTGCTTTAGCATGTGAGCTGTAGGCAAATAAAATACTATTGCAGCTGGTAGATTTGCAGTATAATTTTGTACAAATCTTCTGGCATTCAATGTAAACCTCTATATCCCAAAAAGTTATTTTCTCCTTGCTTGTCTCAAATGTAAATGATAGTCCGAGTGGATTGTTTTTTAGTGAATTTAGGAACCTCTCCAATTCTCCGTATAACTCAAGGATTCAACGTTCAGACTACGATGATTTTTTGGGAGAGAAATCTTCATCTAGAACCAAGTTGAAATTGAAATTGAAGCCAACCTTTCTGGAGATCCACTGCACGGGAAGCCTCAGTCAACTTTTCACATTTTGACTTATAATTTGTTTTTGGAGCTTTTTCTCTCTGACATCGGGCAACCCTCCACCAAGCCGATTTTTATTCAACGTCATCAGATTGCATTTCCATGAGCCCCAAGTGAAATCCTGGAAGTCTGGTGCTCCAGAGCTTTTCAGCGAGACAAACCTGCAAGTCAGACTGGGTCGGGGTCGATGTAAGGCGGCTTGAGTTTCAACTTCGGGTCGGTCCTCTTATGGAGCTTTTTCCCAAACTTGCTCCAAGCTTCTCAAAACACTCTGGATCTTCTTCCAGAAGGTATTTGAAGGTTCTTTAGTAGTTCATAACTCACTCCAAGGTTCCAGACGCTCTGAGTTGCTCCTTGGGGTTTAGGACTCCAACTCCCAGAATGCAGCTGGTTCAAATCCAAAAGTGAACACTTGTAACTGGTCATGTGGTCAGTTTGATGCAGGGGACTCTGCTCGGCTATTTTCTACCTGTAGCATATAGGGAGTCCCTTCTTGAAGCAGTAAAAGACAGGCAAAGTCCTTTTCTTGGTGAAGCCCAGGTGTGCAGATGAGCCAGTCCTTCTGAGTGCAGTGTCCAGGTGCAGGCCAGGGGTCCAGCAGAGCAGTCCTTTTTTTCTTGTATTGTTCCTGTAGGGATCTGAGGTGCAGTGCAGTTCTGCCACTTTTATCCTTGCTCCTGGGGTGGAAAGCAGGAGGGGGCTCTGTCCAATCACATACAGGCCACCACCCTCCTGAGTGGCCACTTCCTGAAAATTATAGCAAAAATCTATCCCAGGGAGCAAACTTCCTCCACAATCTAAGATGGCAAAAAATCTATGTTAGTGGCTGATCTAAAAGCCCCTAGCACCCACTGGTGTGGCTACGTTTCCCTCAAATCCACTCTTCCTTAATCTAATCAAGGGGGCACCTGGCTGTCTGGATTGGTAGAAAATGGGGGAGGTACAGTGCCTGTCCCAAATGTCCTTTCCTCCTTTGAAGTTCAGTATAGCTGCTCTCCCCCATCCTGTTCTACCATCTGCTAAGGCAGATCTCTGCTCACCAGATACTTCCTTTGTTTCAGTGCAGGCAACTTCACACCTCATCAAGGCAGCCTCGCTCAGGCTGTCAGAGGCTGACCAATCAGAGAAGGGCACTACAGGGCTGAAGTTGGTATCTTTAAGGAATAGTTTGAAAACTCTTTCTAGGTACACATTTTATTAAATTCTACAGTGGCAAGTTGTTGGATTTATTATAACTTTCATTTTGGTACTAAATAAGCCATATTTATCTCCTTCCTATGGAAAATAAGATTGTATCGTAAAATAAAGTCTCCCCATGTTAGCTTATGAAGTCCATTCACTACAGTGGGGGAAACAACTTTAGCTATTTTTCCCTCACGAGGGCTTATACAACATCTTTTATTAAGTCCCTTCTTATAGTTACACTGCACCTAACTCTGGGGGCACTCAGGGCATACCTTAGGGGTGACATACGTAACAATATGGTAGCTTAGGACTTTGGAAGTACTTTTAATTCCAAAGTCGAATTTGGGGTTAACTTTAACTTAAAAGCAGCCAGCAAGGCAGGCCTGCCTATAAAATGACACTGGGCACCACAGAAGTGCACCTATGGCTGTGCTACCTACGCTGGGGTCCCCAACTTAAATGCCCTACCGTATTCTAGGGACTTATCTGTAGGTTGACACAGCCAATTATAATTAGCCTAATTTGCATATCCATTTTTATCAGAGCACTCTCCATCGGGACTGTTTAGCAGTGGGCAGGGCACCATCAGAGTCAGAAAAACACCAGCATAAGTGAAAAATGGGGACAAAAAGTTAGGGGGCTTCTGCAATCAGCCCAGTTTTACCACAACACACATTAATATGTCTGTCAGGTTGTGACCAGCCAATCAGGGCCTTGCTTCTCCCCTGGATTCAAGGAGTATCTATGGAGGATTTGAAGAGGATTTGAGGATCCGTGGATCGCCCTCCAAAAAATTAGGCAATTGTGTTCCCACCATGTGTTGAATGGGGTTTGGATACCCGAATCCTGACCCCTTATGTGCCTTCACACTGCTTTTCCCACCCCCAGGCAATGCAAGAAACAAAATGATGGCTGCATATTTTCTGCCAGGTTGTGGCTAGCCAATCAGGGCCCTGTTTTCCCTCCAAATCCTCAGAGGATCCGAGGGGGATGTGCGTCCATTTATATGCAAATTTGTTTTTAATTTATTAACTAGAAAACTACTGATTTACACCATATCAGAACAAGCATTTGAAATGCAATGGGTCTTGCATTACGTTAAGTTAGCACTATTAGCGTTGTAAACTTCTAACAGGACTTTTCTTGCCATATTAAAAGAAAAAATAAATGAGCACGATCGTGCTGTGTAAAACACAGCACGATCACGCTACGTAATAAAGAGAAAAACTAGTCCAGAAACCATATGGAAAACAGGGAGCCTTATATGCTTCCAGAAGTTTACCGGTGCTCTCAAGGAGGGCTAAACACTGTAAAAAGCATGACGTACGCATGCCTTTTACAAATGAAAACAAGTGGATTTTGAAAGGCAAGCCCACAAACCAATGAAAGTGACTGATGTAACATGGGCGTGGTTAAAATCCCCATAAGGAGAGATTAGAGGAGGGATGGAGCAATTTGCGCACGTCCCTAAAAAGGACATTTTTTCGACCAAGAGCTAGCTTACTGCCAAATTCGGTGCAAATCTATCCAGCTGTTCGGGCTGTAAGTATAATCCCTATAGAAATGAACATGGGGAAAATGCATTTTGGGAACCCAACTTTTTCTTATCCCCTGCTTGACGGATCACCCCAAATCTTTCCAGACAGCAGCTGAAGTGAGGCTCAATTTTTGGGGAAAATTTTGGGACCCGGTGTCAAAGATATAGAGAAGTCAAAAAACACTTTTTCAGTGGAAACTAGGTCCTAACTATAACTACCTATTGGTGACTGCTATTATATAGTGAGGTAATAAGCACTGAATTTATTTATGTGTGAAATTATGGTATGCATGGTTGTTCTGTGAGTTACGGATTGTGTTCCTCATAATAACTTTGTTGGTTTCAGAGGCTTGTTGGTTTCAGTTTTGCAATTTAACTGTGTTTTAGGTGACTTTTGAGGCTTTTTTAAAACATATGTTGAGGTGCTTTAGCCAAGGTTAGCTAAAGGTTCATTTTAAACCTTTGGTATTTCAGTAAATATTTGGGATGATTTTTTTGCTTTTATGCAACATCTAAGAGTTCCTTTCAGTGTGCCACGTGCTCAACCTTCTATAGGCTGCCAATATACAAAGCCAATGGTCTTTAGCCATGGTCAGCAGCAGCTAGACAGAGGGCAGGGCCTAACACTCCATGGGTGGCTAACACTCAATGCATATGGCTGAATGTTGTGCATTGCAGGGATGGCCACATGGCCTGGCCTTCCTATTTGATTGAAAATATTGAGTTTTGAGCCAAGCCAGATAAAGAATTGACTTAGCACACAACTCTTGCTGGAGAGAGCCAAAGGTTATTTGCAGCAGGGGTTGCACCTGGTGCTGGTAAGGTACTGTCAATGGCCAAAGAACAGGTCCTGAATCAACCCCCAGTTCACTCAGCTAAAAGCCATCCACAGTGGAGGTTGTCCACCCATGGGTTGTACACAAGGCCTTCCCCATGGATCTGCATGGCAATGGTTGAAAATTTAGTAAATCTTTCAAAAGCTCATGACATTTATTGACAAAGTAACAGTTAGAAAAAGAATAATGATTTTGCTTCAAGAATGCAAAACCATGGTTGAAGGTGAAAAGGTGGGCACATGGCCTTCCTTTCCGCTGTGCGCAGTAGGTGTTAGCAATTGAGCACATCATAGAAAAACATGAAATTCACTGAAAAGCACACAGACACAGAATTATGGCCCTCATCATGACATTGCCGGTAAATCCTGCTTACCGCCGCGGTGACAGCCACCAACATACCGCCGCGATGGTGAATAGCCATTCTCCAAATTATGACACACACACACAACAATCCAACAGAATACTGCCACATACACAAATCCACCAGCCCAAAGGTCAGTGCTAACGTGGCGGTACCAACACCCATACCGTTAAGCCAACAGAACAACGCCCACCACATCATGACCCACAAAACATCTGGGCAGACATTCAGTAGCAGTAAACCATTGGCAGTACACACCGGCGCGCTCAGAATGGCCACCCAAATATTAAACTACACAACATTGGCCAATACCAAATACACACACATGACACTGATATACACACCACACACCCACAGCACTATACTGTATAACACACACCGACATTACCCACAACCCTTTATGAATGCAAATAATTGCCACCAGACTGACACCAAGACCACTGAGACAACTAGACACACATACCCATACATCCCTCAAGCACCCAACTTCACACACCCAACCACAGTACCCAACACCCACACACTCACACACAGCACCCAACACCCATGTCCCTACAAAGGCACCCCGTTTCACAGATGAGGAGTTGCGGGTCATGATGGAGGATACAGACAGGGTAGAGCCGTCACTGTTTGGAGCACAGGTACAGCAAATATCCATTGCCAGGAAGATGGAGCTATGGTGGATAATCGTGGACAGGGTGAGTATTGTGGGACAGCATCCAAGAACAAGGGATCACATCAGGAAGAGGTGGAACGACCTACAGGGAAAGGTACATTCCGTGGAAGCAAGGCACCAGCTCGCCACACAGAGGACTGATGGTGGAACCCCACCTCCTCCCCCACAGCACACAGCATGGGAGGAGCAAGTCTTGGCCTCACTGCATCCTGAGGGACTCACTGGAGTTGCCGGAGGACTGGACACTGGTGAGTCAAGATTTATTACTTATCACCCCATACCCTCATGCCATCTCACACTCTCACCCTCACTCCCATCACTCCACTCCATCCGACACACTGCACCTACACATATGATTAACTCCAATTCCAATCCCTGCATGCGATACCAATGCATGGATAGCCCTCCCAGCCCTGCATGGACACCCATCACAAAAGCATGCACAGCATGGAGAACTAACAATCCCAAAATACATCACCATACACAAACAAAGGTTGCTGGGCAACAGCAATGATAGAGGGGAAACTAGGGATGTACAATATGTCACATACATGAAGCATAACACATCACTTACATCCCCAGAGGTGCCCCAGCCAATCTCAGCAGACAGGAGGTGCCACGACTAACCAGTCCCCCAACAGAAGATGCCCCCAGTGATGACAGTAACTCTGGACTTCAGGATCTGCGTGAACTACCTGGCCCATCAGGGACCACTGGTCAGTCGGTCACCTCCGACCACTCCCAGTCAACCACAGAGCCTCCCCCATCAGTATCCAACACCACAGCACCCACCCAGCGTCCCCACAACTCTGTCCCCAGGACAGGTCATTCAGCAGTGTGCCCACATGTACAGGGAACCCAGTCCATACCTCACAGCCAAGACAATCAGGGACCTGGGGCCAGTGGCAGTGGGCACACCATTCAGGGGACACATGCACAGGGCAACAGGCACACTGGGAGGACCTCTGTGCACCAGGGGGAGGAGAGGCCCAGGGAACCGACTCTCCAGGAGGCACTCACCAATATCCTTGGGGCCTACCAACAATCCCAGGACACGATGGCCCAGATCCTTAACCACATGCAGGTGAACAAGCGGCTACAGGAGGAACACCATGAGGAGATCAGGGAAGACTTGCAGGCTCTGAACACCCCCAAGATCTCCATAGTGGGGGTGATGTAAGACACGGCCAACATTATGAGGGAATGGACAGCACACCAGCGGGCCCCTACCACTAGCCAGTCCATTGACCAGCCCTCCACACCCGCTGCAGCTAGAGGGCAGGAAGCCCCGCCATAGGACCCGCAGGCCATCTGCACCCCTCCCCCTGCAGAATGTGAACCACCCCACAAACATTCCCTGCGACCCAGACAGAAGCCAGAGACACTTGCTAGGACCAAGACCATCACCAGAAAATGAGACTCTCCTGATTGTCCCCCCGTGTCCCACCCTGCCACCTTGTCCACTTTTTAACTGCCTTTGCTCCCCTTCCCATGGCCCATTGGATAATGGACCTGTGCTACAAACAGACTGGAACAATACCCTGGACTTTTATCTATCATCAACCCATTCCATTGCACTTTTCAGTCAATTATTTGCACTACAATAAACACCCTTGAACACAATTTGAGTGACATTGTCTCATGTGTTGAAAATGTGCATTTGTGGGAAAAGTCACATCTAGTGCAAATGATTTGAACACTGTGATAGCATACAACTAATGACCTGGAGCTGTCTGCAGTAAACACATCAGGACACTGTTGTCATATCACCCACATCTGTAAAAGGACAAGCTATAGTTGATAGTAAGTTGAGATGCAAAGGACGTGAATGCCTTCATGCTACAGCCACACATAAAACATCAATAGTCAGAGTAATGATCAGTTGCACTGTCTCACCTGTGTGTCATTGTAAGTGTTGATGTATAACTGATGTTCTGTTGTCCACATCCTCATCCTCACTGTCTTCAGGGTCCACTGCTACCACAGGGTCATCTCCAGTCCCCTCCTCCTGCAGAAAAGGCACATGTCGTCTGAGGGCCAGGTTGTGCAAAATGCAGCATGCCACTACTATTTGGCAGACCTTCTTGGGTCAGTAGCACAGGGATCCACCTGTCAGATGCAGGCATCTGAACCTGGCCTTTAGGAGGCCAAAGGTCCTCTTGATTATCCTCCTGGTTCGCCCATGTGCATCATTATAATGGTTCTCAGCCCCTGTCCTGGCATTCCTCGCAGGGGTCAGGAGTCACAAAAGGTTTGGGTATCCAATCACCTGCAAATATTGAGGTACGAAATTTAGCCTTACACAATCCTATGGGGATAACACTTGAAGGCATACACTGACATACAGTGGGTGGTGACTCTGGCTCACCTATTAGCCACACCCTATGCCTCTGTAGTTGGGCCATCACATTTGGGATGCTGCTATTCCTCAGAACGAAGGCGTCATGCATCAACCCAGTATACTTGGCAGTGACGTGGGAGATGTACTGGTCCGCCAGGCACACCATTTGAAGATTCAATGAGTGGAAACTCTTCTGACTCCTGAACACCTGTTCATTCTGGCGGGGGGGGGCAAATGCAATATGTGTACCCTCAATGGCCCCAATAATATTGGGTATATGTCCTATTGCATAGAATCTTGCCTTCACAGTAGCCAAATCTTCCACCTGGGGGAAAGAAATGTAGCTGCACATGTGTTTCACCAAGGCAAATATTACCCTTGCCAGCATGTTTGAGAGCATTGGTTGTGACATTCCTGCTGCTAAGTCGACTGTCACTTGGAAAGAACCAGTTGCCAGGAAATGGAGCACTGATAGAACCTGCACAAGAGGAGGGATCCCAGTGGGATGACAGATAGCTGATATCAGGACAGGCTCCAATTGTACACTCAGATCTATGATTGTGGCTCTCGCCAGTCTATAGGTGAGTATAATGTGCCTGTCCTCAAGTGTAGCCAAGTCCACAAGAGGTCTCCTCCTTCTATTCATCCGCAGTGGTAGGTAACTAAGGGACACAAGAGTGAGTAGGCCATCACAATTTGAATAATGGATACACCTCCTCATTGTGCATACAGTATTAATGAAATGGGACAGTGGGAATGGCAACGTATGTGCAATTTTCGGCAATAACCCAGTTATAGAAGATCTGTATGTAGTCCACCACTATGAAATGGCAACTGCTTTTCCTGTATCTAGGGACAGGTGGAAGTGAAGTAACTCTGCCTGTGTTGCGCGTCGTGGCAGAAGGCGGTCTTGCACTGCCGTGCAGTTCCTCATTGGCTAATATGGGGTTAGAAGGAGTATAGTGGCCAATGGGGATGAGCGGCGGCGGTGACGGTGTTCACCTCCGCAGACGTGACAGCCATTTTCTGTCTATACTTCACTTAATTCCTGACTTTCCACAGGAGAACACCTACACTGTGTGTGCTGCTGTGTCCTGTGTCTGGAACCTATCCTGGCACGTGTGACCAGGGAAATGGCCTCTGCCTTCACTTCAGAGGAGTTGGAGCGCTTGGCAGATGCGGTCCTACCCCAGTATGAACAGCTGTGTGGGCCTCCAGACCAACAGGTGAGTACACCTTGGGCACGATGCATGTGGGAAGGTTGCATGGAGATGTGCATGCAGGCATCGTGTCATTTGGGGGTGATGTCTGTTGGTCGTGTACATGGTGGGCACCAGGCAATGTGTGTACCAATAGAGTTGGAAATGGGATTTGTGGGCCATATGTGTGACAGGCTGGATTGTATGTTTTTTGTTATTATTATTTATTTTTGGCATTTATAAAGAGAAACATCAAACAAACACATCGGGGAAATCATAAACATGAATCATGTCCAATAGTAAAATAAATACCATGAAAGTTTTACAGCCAACAGCTTCTGCGCACTTAAGAGACAATCAACACCATAAATCACCGTTATAATCTAAAACGCTACAGTATGACCCCCCCAATGTAGAAGAGAAACAACATACAAACAACCCCGACATCAGACAGTAGAGGTGAGAGAAGATAGTGAACGTGTAGCCATCAGATGAGCCATACATAGCAAACCAGCAATGAAGTAATGCAGCAGGGGGGCAAAGCCATTGCACACTGGATTGTATGTTTAATGGTGTCCTCCTGTCTGTATTACCTCTGCAGGTCAGCGCCCATCAAAAGAAGGGATTGTGGCATGCCATCGCCAAAGACATGCAGACCCTGGGGTCTACAGCAGGCGGAGCAACCACTGCAGGAAACGGTGGGAGGACCTGAGATGCTGGGCACGGAAGACCGTGGAGGCCCAGCTGCGGATGGCCTCCCAACAAGGATGGGGTGCCCGTCAGAACCTGAACCCCCTTGATGGCCTGCATACGGGCAGTGGCCTACCCAGAGTGTGATGGCGCTTGAGGGCATGACAGCAGCCACAAGGGTGTGAGTACAGTGGGCATTACTACAATAATTGGTAGGTGGCATGGGATCTGGGTGGTGAGTGTGAGTTAGTGGGTGCACCTTAATGCCAGGTCAGAGTTTGCAGTGTGATCCAGCTCAAGGGTAATGGGTGTCTAGCAAATTCAGGTAACCTAGCTTAGTTGCATTCCATGTCAGTCAGGGATTTGTGGGTCTCAGGAAGGGTGCAGTTGGCGGTGGTTGCCCTCATCTTGCTGTGGCATGTAGCCAATTGAATGCCAGTGCAATGCATAGTGTTAATTTCTGATCCCTGTGTTTGATGGTACTGTGTATGTCAACTGTGGTGTTGGTGCTGTAATTGACCTAGTGTTCCCCCTCCTTTCTCCTCCAGTCATCCTGTTCATGTGTGCATTAGCATCATCTAGCAGAGGAGCAGGTGCACCGGTGACAGAGGGAGCTGCATCCCACAGGACCCAGGAGGCAGAGTCCTTGGACGCCTAGGGAACCAGTGGGACGGAGGGCGAGGGGAGCACCACGGAAGAGACAGGAGGTGACAACACTGACTCTGATTCCTCCTCTGATGGAAGCTCCCTGGTGGTGCAGACACCTCTGTGACCACCCCTGCTGCAGGTACAGCCGCCACACCGTACCAGCACCACCCTCCCAGCAGCCCATGCCCACGCACCCCAGAGGGGGACATTTCCTGTGCCCCAGCACCTCAGGCCCTGCCCCAGTGAGCCCTGCTGCGCTGAGTGAGGATGCTATTGACCTCCAGAGATACATCTCTGTACAGCAGTCAACCATTGTGAATGCCATCCAGGTGCTGGCATCCCAGATGCAGCAATGTAATGCTTCCTGGAGGGCATCCACAGTGGATTGGCGGCCGAACAGAGATCGATTCGGGCTCTGGCCTCCTCTCTGATGGCAGCCATTCAATCAATCAATCATAACATTTGTAAAGCGCACTATGTACCCGTCAGGGTTTCGAGGCGCTGGTGGGGGGAGGGGGGGGTGGGTGAGCTGTTAGCGGTCGAAGAGCCAGGTCTTGAGGAGTCTCCTGAAGGCGAGGAGGTCCTGGGTCTGGCGCAGTGAGGTGGGGAGAGAGTTCCAGGTCTTGGCGGCGAGGAAGGAGAAGGATCTGCCGCCGGCGGTCTTGCGCTGGATCCTGGGGACGATGGCGAGGGCGAGATTGGCAGAGCGGAGTTGACGAGTGGGGGCGTAAAAGTTGAGTCTGGAGTTGAGGTAGGTAGGTCCGGTGTTGTGTAGAGCCTTGTGGGCGTGGGTGAGGAGTTTAAAGGTGATCCTCTTGTCCACGGGGAACAAGTGGAGGTCCTTCAGGTGAGGGGAGATGTGACATCGGCGGGGTATGTCAAGGATCAGGCGGGCGGATGCATTTTGGATACGCTGGAGTCGTTTGATGTCTTTTGTTGGGATGCCTGTGTAGAGTGCGTTGCCGTAGTCAAGTCTGCTACTGACGAGGGCTTGGGTCACCGTCTTTCTGGTTCCTGTTGGGATCCACTTGAAAATTCTGCGGAGCATTCGAAGGGTGTTGAAGCAGGAAGAGGAGACGGCGCTGACCTGTTTGGACCTGGTGAGGGCTGAGTCCAGGATGAAGCCGAGGTTTCTTGCGTGGCTGGCTGGGGTGGGTGGGGGTCCGAAATCGGTGGGCCACCAGGAGTCGTTCCAGGCCGAAGGGGTGCACCCGAGGATGAGGACTTCCGTCTTGTCGGAGTTGAGCTTCAGGCGGCTGTCGTTCATCCACTCGGCGATGGCTTTTAGTCCCTCGTGGAGGTTGGTTTTGGCGGTGAGTGGGTCTTTGGTCAGGGAGAGGACGAGCTGGGTGTCGTCGGCGTAGGAGATGATGCTGAGGTGATGTTGGCGGGCCAGTTTGGCGAGGGGGGCCATGTAGACGTTGAACAACGTAGGGCTGAGGGAGGATCCTTGGGGGACGCCGCAGATGAGGTTGGTGGCTTTGGAGCAGAAAGGGGAGAGTCGGACTCTCTGGGTTCTGTCGGAGAGGAAGGATGAGATCCAGTTGAGGGCTTTATCCTGGATGCCGGCTCCATGGAGGCAGGTCAGTAGGGTGCGGTGGCAGACTGTGTCAAAAGCGGCTGATAGGTCGAGGAGGATGAGGGCCGAGGTTTCGCCGTTGTCCATTTGGGTTCTGATGTCATCTGTGGCGGCGAGGAGAGCAGTCTCGGTGCTGTGGTTTCGTCTGAAACCGGATTGAGAGGGGTCTAGGATGGAGTTGTCTTCGAGGAAGTGGGCGAGCTGTGTGTTGACGATCTTCTCGATGGCTTTTGCTGGAAAAGGGAGGAGAGAGATCGGTCAGAAGTTTTTGAGGTCGTTGGGGTCAGCCTTGGGTTTCTTGAGGAGGGGTTGGATTTCTGCGTGTTTCCAGCTGTCTGGGAAGGTGGCGGAGTCGAAGGAGAGGTTGATGATCTCGCGGAGTTTGGGGGCGATGATGGCGTTGGCTTTGTTGAACACGTGATGAAGGCATGGGTCCGTGGGGGAGCCTGAGTGGATGGTGTTCATGGTTGTTATTGTTTCGGTGTCGTCCACGTGGGTCCAGGCGGTGAGGCGGCAGGCGTCTGTGGAGATGTCAGGGGTGGGGTCTGGCGGCGGAGTGGCGTTGAAGCTGTCGTGGATGGTTGTGATTTTCTGGTGGAAGAAGGTGGAGAGGTCGTCGCAGAGTTTCTGGGAGGGCGGGATGTCGTTGGAGTTGGCGTTGGGGTTTGAGAGTTCCTTCACGATGCCGAAGAGTTCTTTGCAGTCGTGGGCGTTGTTGTTGATGCGTTCAGTGAAGTGGGCGCGCTTGGCGACTCGGATCCGTTGGTGGTGTTCACGTTTGGCGTTTTTGAGGGAGGCAAGGTTGTCGGGTGTGCGCTCTAAGATCCACTTCTTCTTGAGCTTCTGGCAGAGGCTTTTGGAGGCGGTCAGTTCGTCTGTGAACCAGGCTGTTTTTTTCTTTCCTTGGTTGGCGGTGGGTTTCTTGAGTGGGGCTAAGGTGTTGGTGCAGTCGAGGATCCATTGATGGAGGTTGATGGCGGCAGTGCTTGGGTCGGTTGAGCCGGGTGGAGGGTCTTTGACGAGGGTGCTGGTTAGTTGGTCTTGGGTGATTTTTCCCCAGCGGCGGTGAGGAGGTCGAGGGATGCGGTGGTGTTCGGTGATTTTCGTATAAGAGAAGTGGACGCAGTGATGGTCGGTCCAGTGGAGTTCGGAGGTGTGGCTGAAAGAGATGTGGTTGCTTGAGGTGAAGAGGGGGTCAAGAGTGTGTCCGGCGATGTGGGTGGGAGTGTTGACCATTGTCCCTGTCTCTACTGTCCCCCCTCCATCTACCACTTCCCAGTCCCAGTCTCCTCAACCCAACCCATCCCATGCACACATACAGATGAGTATGCACACAAGACATCACACAAGAGTTGCACAGTCAAACACAGGCACCACACTTCAGCCCACAAGCACTCACACAAACACCAGATAGTTGCACACACATTCACATCCACTGCCTCCACTGTCTCCCCTCCTCCTTCCACTCCACCTCCCTCACAGTCATGTCCACATTCACACCTGCATGCACTGTTCAACAGCCACCATCACCACACCAAGCAGCACACACACCTCACTAGTTTTCACCTCCACATCATCCATCCATGTGACCCCACTGTCCTCTCCCACCCTGTCTGTCCCCCTCTTCCTAAAGGACACAAACGGAGGCACTCAGACACCCAACAGCCATCCACCTCATATCACCACACTGCCCATGCACCTGCACCCAAGTCCAGCAGACGTACTCCTCCAACAAGCACTACCTCAACCTCCACTCCCATTCCTCCTCCCTCATACCTCCCCACCGTCCCTAAGAAGCTTTTCCTTTCCCAACTTGACCTCTTCCTTCCACCTCCTCCCTTCCTATCCATAAGAGCAGGGTCCCATCGACCCAGCCCAGCACCTCAGCCAAACAGTCCATGGGGACAGTGGAGACACGTCCTAGTCGTGGTGGTAAAACAGTGAAGGATCCCACTCCACCAGCCAGGAAAGGGAAGGACCCACTCCACCAGCCAGGAAAGGGAAGAATCCCACTCCACCAACTAGGAGGGGTAAGGTTCCCACTCAACTACCAATGAAAGAAAAGGTTCCCACTCAACCACCATTGCAAGAAAATATTCCCACTCAACCACCAATGCAAGAAAAGGTTCCCACTCAACCACCAATGCAAGAAAAGGTTCCCACTCAACCATCAATGCAAGAAAAGGTTCCCACTCAACCACCAAAGACAGAAGAGGTTCCCACTCAACCAACAATGACAGGAAAGAAGCCTTCACCTGCAGCTGGGACACAACAGACCTCATCTCCAGCAGAGGCTGCCCAGGAGACACCCCCCCCCCAACAGAGACAATGCAGCCCTCATCTCCTGCAGAGGCTGCCCAGGAGGCACCTTCCACAACTGAAACACAACAGGCCTCACCTCCAGCAGAGGCTGACAGGGTACCACCACCACCACCACCAGTGGTCACAGAGCCCTCACCTCCAGCTGAGACACATCAGCCCTCAGCAGAGGGCATGTAGGCCACCCTCCAGGGACTGTTGTACAAGAAGCCTCCTCCAGGATCAGTGGGCACATTCCCCACCTCAGAGACTGTGACCTTGCACTCCCAGCATTGGGAGTTGGGCATGGAGCCCCCTACAGAACCAGAGGCCAAGTTCCCCTCCTCAGAGACTGTGACCTTGCACTCCCCAGCATTGGGAATAGAGCCCCCTTCAGAACCAGTGGACAAGTTCCCACCTCAGAGACTGTGATCTTGCACTCCCCAGCATTGGGATTTGGGCATGGAGCCCCCTTCAGGAGCAGTGGGCAAGTTCCCAACTTCAGCTTCTGTGATGTTGTCCCTGCACAGTTTCGTGCATAGTTAGTCATGGTCAAGTTGCGGCTTGGACTGTGCCCTGTGGCCATGTGGGTCTAATGGACTTTGGACTGGGGATTGGCCCTTTCTGGACAATTGTTTATGTATCTCTGTTCTGAAATTGGCTCATATGGTGGCTTTGCCTTGCAATTACAATTTCAGTACTGCCGACCTGTAATCCTTGTATTATAATGCTGTGTCCTTTGCCATTGATTTACGTCTGCGGCTGGTTGTGTGTATGGTGTGTGTGTGAATAGTGTGTGTCATGCGTGTGCGTCACTCTCCTTTTCCTGCCTCCCTCCCTTGTGTGCTAGGCAGCTGTACTCGCCGTCGTTGTCTTCGTCGGCATTGATGTTCCAGGTGGAGCATGGCATAGAAGAGCATCGGGAAGACTTGAAGTTTCGATTCCATGGTGGCATTGATCTTCTTTGTGTCTCTGTTGGTGAGTCTTTGGTCTTCTGTGATGTGTTTATAACCAGGCTTTTGATAGCGTTGGTACTGCCCCGGAAATCATGGTGGATTGCAGTGTTATGATGGCTACCGCCTTGGTGCGTGGTGTTAACGCCCTGGCGGATGGTGTGGTACATTGGCTGTGTATGGGAGTTATCACCGCCATGGTCTTAATTGGCGATAATTACCACCAGCCTGTTGGGGTTATTACCGCCACTTTAACAGTCACCGCCTATGTCATAATGACCATCTAGGTTTTTTGGCTGAAACACACAAAACCACAGAAATAGGCTGCATAAATAAATGGTCTAAAAAAATACCTTTTTGTTTTTCCGAGCTACGTTGTCAGTAAAACATGGTCTACCTTAGAGCTTTTTAAACATATTTGCCTAAGCTGTGAAAAGGAAAATGTACAGACCCTTTTTTCGTCGGCGCAGTACAGAAAACTAGATCAAGTGTGTGTCACAAATTTTGGTTTCAGAAAGTAATTTGTGAAAAGCCTGGTTGACTTGAATGCAGTCAGTGTGGAGATGTAATGTATTTAAAAAATGTTTAGGTATGATTTGTGTAGATTGATGTGCCTTGTGTATGTTTTATGATTTTTGTTATTTTTGTAAATATTTGTACATAATGGTTAAGGCCTGATGTAGAAAATTTTTTTGCAGTTGCAAACTGTACCATTCACAAAATCATAGAATTGGTAACCATAAAATGTTTTTTCAAACGTTGAAAAAGTACTGCAACTCATTCCAATATTACAATTAGGAGGAAATGTGAACTCCCCTTCTTAATGTGATTTGAAATGAGATGTATCAATGGTTTGCGTCTGGACTTATGTTAGAAAACCATTGAACACTTACCAACATTTCAAATTGGGTGTTAAACTATTTACAAATGGAAAGCTGGCCATCCATTTTGGTCAGCTTCTCCTTTGGAAATCGTGTCAGGTGATTTTGGTAAGGGGAGGGTTGGGACAAACCTTTTCTTAAAGCAGCACCAGTTTCTTGAATAATACATGGCTGCACTCAACAAAATTGCTCCTATTTGTAAATGCATACATAGGAATGGTGGTGTGATGTTCCATGTAGAACACCATGGGGGTCATTATGACCCTGGCGGAAGGCGGAGAAGCGGTGGTAAGACCGCCAACAGGCTGGCGGTCTTTTTTTTAGAATTATGACCATGGCGGTTACAGCCATGGTCATCCGCCGGTTCTCCGTTCCGCCCGCCGGGCTGGAGACCTGGGTCTCAAGCCCGGCGGCCGTCACTATACCTCCGGCGGTATTTGGACCCGGCTGACCGCCATGGATTTCATGCGGTTTGAAACCACCATGAAATCCATGGCAGTAAGCACTATCAGTGCCAGGGAATTCCTTCCCTGGCACTGATATGGGTCTCCCCCACCCCGACTCCCTCCCCTACACCCCCCACCACCCCTGCCACACCCCAAAGGTGGCAGGGCCCCCTCCCCACCCGACCCCCAACATCACATCACTCACTCACACACGACACGCATGCAGGCACCACCAACACACATACACGCACACACCGACATACATGCCAACACCCAAACACACAGTCAGACACACACACCCACATTCAAACATACATGCACACATCCATACCCACAGACATACACACACTCATTCCCAAACATGCAACACCCCCGCAAGCATACACGCACTCACACACCCCCTCTGCATACACACACGCACACCCCCATGCACACAAACAACACACAATACCCCCTCACCCCCCTCCCCTAAAGGACGATCGACTTACCTGGTCCGTCGAACCTCCGGGAGGGGACGGAGCCATGGGGGCTGCTCCGCCGACACCACCCCGTCAACAGAACACTGCCACGCCGAATCACAGGACGTGATTCGGTGGGCGGTGTTCTGTTGGCGTGGCGGTGGAGGTGGAGCAACCTCCACTTCCCCGCCACCCGCCAGTATGGCTGTTGGCGGCTCTCCGTCCGAAGAAGGACGGAGAGCTGCCAACAGTCATAATACGCCGAGCGGAAAACCGCCACCACTGGCGGTCTTCAGCACGGCGGGCCCTTGGCGGTCTTTTCAAAAGACCGCCGAGGTCATAATGACCCCCCATGTCTCTGTTCATACACAGTTACAGGGAGCCACACATAAAGACCTGTCTCGTTAATATCTGGACCGGACTGGCAGTAGCAGGCATAGGGCCTTTCACCTGGAGGCTGGAAGGGTAGTTTTGTTACTGGGGGTCAGATTTGCAGTGGTGCTGCAATATCAGCCTCCAGTAACAAAAGCAGCAGTACACTAACAGCCGCCTTCCGGATGCTGATCCAACAAAATTGCCCGGGCTACTTTGGGTTCTCAGTCCGGCCCTTGTTAATATTCAGGTGGCTCTGTGAACCCATGCAGATTTATCAGTGCTACCTATTGGTACATAAGTCGAAAAACAAGTATAAAAAACCGAGAGCATACTTTGGGGGTTATTACAACTTTGGAGGAAGTGTTAATCCGTCCCAAAAGTGAAAATGATATCCTATGGAACTCGTAATACGGCTGGTGGTATATCTGTCACTTTACCGTCACTTTTGGGACGGATTAACACCTCTTCCAAAGTTGTAATAACCCCCTTTGTGTCCAATAGTTGCTATCTGCCTATTGATACATTAGGCCCTGATTTTCACACTCATATAAGACAGACTTTTGCACTTATCATACCCTTTCTTGTGTGTGATTGTTTTTTTTTTACAACCTTCATGGACAGAGTATCAGTGGAACAGAAAATCTGAACTCTTCTCTGAAACCAAACCAAGCCCCCTTTACAAGGTGGGCTATAACATGCACTTTCCTATGATAACTTTTCAGTGCTCGTTAGAACAGAAACATATCTTCCTCAAGATGTACTGATGTTCTATTTTTTCTTATACTCCATCCGCTAGCACAAACCATAAAATGTGGATAACGACATGGAACAGGTTGATTAATTTTCCTTTGGTTAAACTAACAAAAAGCCCACTTTATGCAGACTAAATGGCCTTTAAAACATAATACTATAATACAGTGATTTAAAAATGTTTGAATTTTCATTGAGAAATGAGTTGATCACTTTTCGGTTTATATAAACCTTTTCAGCAATACCACAATGCTACTGAAGAAAGTAAGTTTGAAAATACTATTGCAGATAATCAGATGATAGCCTTTGAGATATGCAATTTAAATTTACATAAAAGCATCTTTAAAGTATTGCTTTAAAGCCATTATATTTTGAAAAGCAAATCTATTTACTTGTACTTATGTTAAGTGATGCTTAGTGAACCGATCTAATTGATGTCATAAAGGATGAAATGACATTAGAAACTATGTTTTAGTTACGGCACTCATTCAACCGGTTTTAGTTTTGTGCTGAATGTGTTTTGTTGTCACCAAAAGTTATCGCCTAATGCTCAATATTTCTCTGGAGAAGTACATACAATAATGCATTTTGAATCATTCTGTGTAGGTTTTAAGTATTGAAACTGTAACTTTATATTAAGCAGTTTGTGCATTATGCGACACTAAAAGCATTGGTACAAAGAGTATCATTACTGCCATCCCAAATACCTATTTCTTTGATAAAGGTCTCCAGTGACATGTTTGTTAAACATTTTTTGGAGTGGTTAGATGAAAATTCAGCAAGGTTCCTTAAAGAGTGTTTCCACACCATTAACATGCTTGAGTAAAGAGGGAATAATAGAACAGGCAATGACATCTAACGTCCGTGGGCCAATTTCCTCCTGCACTTGAAGTGCTATATCCACTACTTCCAGTTGTTCTGAACTGTCAAATATTATGCCATGCAAATTTTGCCTGTCCACCGTTTACATCAATAAGTGTGATTTAACACCCCACACATTTAGGCCCATATTTATACTTTTTTGCGCCGCATTTTCGGCATTTTTTGATGCAAAAGTAGCGCAAACTTACAAAATATCATTGTATTTTGTAAGTTTGCGCCGCTTTTGCGTCAAAAAATGACGCAAATGCAGCACAAAAAAGTATAAATATGGGCCTTAGTGTTAAATTCAAATCTGACATTAAACCATGTCATGCAGCTGTTGAATACATTGCTGATCCACCACAATGCTGGAGATGGCTAATTAGTCTAGCTTTTCCTCCATTTGTATGGGTGACGAGCAAGTATGGTGGAAATCCTATTTTACCCTGCTGATCTCTCAATCAGGCCCTTAATCTGATCATTGAAACAACAGGCCTGAAGAAAATCATGATAGCAGGTATTTGCAGAACACAGGACGACTAGGTACAGGAAGGGAGACCCTGTTAATGGAAAATAAATAACTGGCAAAGTGACACTGAGATTACATTTTTGAGTCTAACTGTCATTAAAGAACGGATACATTTTGGATAATCATTCACATGTAGAGGAATTTCGCCGAATGTGCATCTATGACCTAAAGTCAGCAATCTAAAGTGCATTCTTTCCAAATAGGAATGCAAGTATAGGGCTTTGGCATTAGGACAGATGTGTTGAAATATGTTACTTCTCGATCTGTGTTCTGAATTATCTACTGTTTCCATCATGAAAACCATATTGCAAGACATTATAAGTGTACTTTCAGGCTCATAGCATATATGAACTACTATATGATAGTCCTTGGAGTGTGAAAACTTCCAATAGAGAAGCTATTGCTGAAACCTGAGGAAGAAGTAACAAATTACAGCAAAATCATTCTTGGCATTCTCACTTTCTTTTGAAGTAACTTACTGTAGACTGAGGTTCCAGGGAAAAACAAGTAATAAACATAAAAATACTCACCAAATAATATTTCTCCAGTCCCCAGGTCTTTGTTGCAAAATCCAGACCTTCGCCTCGAAAGACTGAGGCCCATAGATATACTTTTTTAGCACCGCATTTGCGTTGGTTTTTGAAGCAAAATCGCCGCAAACTTACAAAATTAAATTTTATTTTTTAAGTTTGCGTCGATTTTGCGTCAAAAAACGAGGCAAATACAGAGCTAAAAAATTATAAACATGGACATATGTTGCAAGTGTGACCATGCTAAAATATGTCCTATAAAAAAACCGCAAGGCACTGAATACAGTATATGAGAGGCACCTTCCCTGTGTGTTTTTGGTTACATGGCGCTGTCTTGTTTCACAAAATTCGAAATAGTTAATGTGTTTTTCAACTAAAAGTCAGTATTTTATGGCAAAAACAGAGGCTTGTGTTATGCATTTGTTCACTTCTCTATAATATCTGCAGCTCTGTTGGAAGTGAGCATTCAGTAGATGACCTCGATGCCCACCAAACACAAGTCCACATAATCTTGAGGACTCTGAACAGGAACCTGCAACACCTCTTATCTTGCAGATTGATCTTAGCGCAATTAGTTTTTTGGTGAATACAATTTTCAAGGAACAATATTTGGATGGAGCCTTTAGCCGTATCTGGCACCTGTATGGACAGGAGGAGACCAGTGATCTAAGGTAGTTTTGTATATACATATCCATATGTTTTTTGTATGGTGGGCACATTATTGATTTCCTTTTTGTGCTTATGTACCAACTTTTGCGGGTTCTTATTTACCTGCATACAAATCTTTTTCATTAAATAAGCAGCCGATTAAATTATTTAAAAGTGTTTTTTGATTATTTTACGAGCTGGTTTTGGATGATGTGCAGCCCTTGGTGTGCGATTACAATGCACCAGTTTCTTTGAACATATACATATATATATATATATATATATATATATATATATATATATATATATATATATATATATGTATATACAAAACTACCCTATATAGATACGGCTAAACGCTCCATCCATATATTCACAAATTCTCCCGGTTTTCAATGGAATGCTGAAGTGCATGCCAAAATTGTAGCACTCCAGTTTATTGGTGATTTTCATTACACACATCAGTGAACTGGGGTGCAACAATTTTTCCGTGCAAACCTGGGACAATTTGTGAACATATCTATCTATCTATCGATCTATTAGAAATTCAGAAGTTATAGAGTTATTTCAAGTAACTATAACTTTCACCCTAAGGTAACTAACTATAACTCATGCCTTCACCATGCACAGTTTTCTCATCCATAATTTTATTGCAAATGTTGCAGTGATAATATTAAAGATGCCATTGAAGATGTCATCAATGATATATTATGTGGAGTAATTAGCTGTGCATTGCAAGGACGCAAGTTATAGTTACCTTAGGGCATGAGTTATAGTTAGTTGAAATAACTCTAACTATAACTGCTGAATTTCTATGGTTTTGCATGACTATATTCAGAACATAACTATAACGTTCCTGTAACCTTTTGTTTTTTCAGTGAATTTGTATGTTTTTTTAATATTAAGTCATTTTAATTACTATTTGTTAATCCAAACACTGCGGCGCACAGCCTTCAGACGTGCAGTGCGGGCATTGGCCGAAGCCCTATAATATCTAACCCTGCACCACGTTCAGCATTTGGTTGTGTGCAGCGGGGGATGGCCATAGGGGCTCTCTCTGTCCATGGATCTGTGAGTAGGTGCAGGAGTGTCTGTGTGGGTCTGAAAGTGGGTGCATGAGTGTCTGTGTGGGTCTGAAAGTGGGTGTGTGGGTCTATGATTGGGTCTGAGTTGGTGCATGAGTGTCTGAGTGGGTGTGTGAGTGGGCGCAAGAGTCTCCGAGTGCATGTATGAGTAAATTAATTAGTGTATGAATAAGTCTGTGAATACAATTTTTTTTTTTTTGTGTATACTCAAATATCATGGAATATCCTCGAGTATTCGAGAATATTCTCAAATATTTGAGAATATCTTGGAATATCCTTGATTATTCAAGGATATTCGAGAATATTTATGCATACCAGGCATGGTGAAATAACAAAATTTAAACCTTAAATGTGACCCTAAAAAACCCTATATCACATCCCTGGGTGGAGGTACCCTGACCCCTTATACCACTTATTGTTTCTATTGTCAGCACCAGGGATCTTCTCTCATAACATGAAATGGCGGCCACAACTTTCTAGTCAGGTTGTGGCCAGACAATTACAGTGCTTCTATTCGCGTGCACATTCGTGAAAATTCACAAATATTTGCAATTTATTTGCGGCCAGAGATATACAAATTTGGATTTTCCCTAATTTCTGGTAAACTACTGAGCAGATTTACATCAGATAATCAAAAGTTCAATCTGAATACCGAAAGCTAACTTTCTTCAAAATTAGATGCAATTCTGTTCAACGGTTCAGGCTGTAGTCTAGTATAAAGATCCTTTGGGAATTAACATGGAAGGGCTACTTTTTTGACCACCCCACTTTTTTTCATCCCCGATTGACAGATCACCCTGACACTTTCCATGCGCAACAAGAATCACAGGGACACTTCTTTTGGAAGATTTTGTGGAGATTCGTCAATCGGTGCCAAAGATATATGGGCCTACCTATGTCCCCGGGACCGCCATCTCCAAGGGGAACTCATCTTAAATTAATGCAGGGGGGCTCATGTGGCCCCCCACAACACCGGAGACCTCCACCTCTCCATCTAAAATTAATGTGGAGGTACCTCCGTTGGGCCTCCACAGTCCCTGGGACGTCTATCTCTCTGGGACACTGCTGGATGCCTTAGTGGCATCCAGCAAGGCCACCACAGCTGAAACAAGCGAAGTGCAGCACGACAGCAAATATGGCGCTGAGGCTTATGTGAGGAGGAGCACTCTGGAATAAAGACCGATTGATCTGGCCGAACAATTAGTGGTAGTAGGAAGGTCAGACAATTCCCCAACCCTTTGGCGTATATCCTATTATCAACAGTGATAATTGAGAGGGGTCTTTAGGAGTCGCAGTGCTCGCTGGTTTGTCCAGCTTGAGTAGAGTGATAATGACATCTTCTCTCAGTGTAGGGGGTAGCATCCCGGTGGCCAGGGAATCGTGGTACATTTCCAACAAATGTGAGGCAAGGAGAGTAGTAAATTCTTTATAAAAAGTAGTGGTCGGACCGTCTAGTCCCATCGCTTTGTCTCCCGGAAAGCCATTTATCATCTGTATGATCTTGTTTACTGTTATGGGTGCATCTAGATACAAGGTGCAAGGTCTAACCATACAGTTATATGGTCTTGAAATATGCTGCTATCTCAGGCGGGTCTGGTGTAACTCTTTGCCGGTATATGTTAGAGTAGACGACCAACGTCACTAGGAGCTCTATAGGGGAGGAGACTGACCGTGAGTCACAGTCGAGAAGTTGTGCAACATATGCGGATGCTTGTGGTTTACGTAGAATACCCGCTAGTGTCTTGGTTGGTTGCTTCCCCTCATCAAATCAGCAAGCATGAGTTTCTTTAAATAGATGATGGCCCTCATTACGACCCTGGCGATTCCGCCCTCCATAATTCCGCTCCGCGGTCAGAAGACCGCGGAGCGGTATTATGAGTTTTTCCCTGGGCTGGCGGGCGGTCTCCAAAAGACCGCCCGCCAGCCCAGGGAAAAACTCCCTTCCCACGAGGATGCCGGCTCGTAATCGAGCCGGCGGAGTGGGAAGGTGCGACGGGTGCTACTGCACCCGTCGCGTATTTCACTGTCTGCAAGGCAGACAGTGAAATACATTTTGGGGCCCTCTTACGGGGGCCCCTGCAGTGCCCATGCCGTTGGCATGGGCACTGCAGGGGCCCCCAGGGGCCCCGCGACTCCCCCTCCCGCCATCCGGTTCCCGGCGGGAGAACCGCCAGGAACTGGATGGCGGGAGGGGGAGTCGGAATCCCCAAGCTTGGAGGATTCCTTGGGGGCAGCAAGGCGGTGCCCCGCGGGGCACCGCCGGCCTGTCGGCAGTGCTCCCGCGTGCCGCGGCCCTGGCGGTTACAAACCGCCAGGGTCGTAATGAGGGCCAATGTGTCTCCCTAGTCACTTCTTTGCAGTACTCTGCTTTTTTGTTTCAGATACTGGCTAAATTAGAAGAGTCCTCCATTTGGAAGTATTCCAATTCTAGCATACGGATTTCATGTTAGAATTGTTAGTTTTGTTAGTGTGGAGCAGATGGGCTTGAGAACTCCAGATTGCTGGGCTATGCCGGCCCCCTTGGATCACCACTTTGAACGTCTACCACAGTGTGGAAGGAGATTGGACTTAGCCCTTGTTTTGTTCACAGTATTCAATTATGCCTGATTGGGTACCATTGTGGAATGCCACATCACATAACGCTGCAGGTGGGAACCTCCAAGTGAATGCCCTCAGCGGGACCTTCAGGATTTGTAGTGTTAACTTGACTGCTGCACGGTCTGAAAGTATATACAGTAGATGAGTTACCTCTGTGACCCAGGAATGTGTCTCTCATCAACAGCCAGAAGTCTATTCAAAACCAGGCATTCCAGTGTGCTGAAAGGATGGGCCTTCATGGGATGTTGGTGGGTGGGTGTCTCCATATATCCAGGGAATAGTTGTCAAGCATTGTAGTATTTAAGGCACTCACCACCTGAGGGTGTAGGCTTTTGGCAGTGCCTTGACGGTCAATTTGGTCCTGTAGCACCACGTTAAAGTCTCCCCCCATATAATCCATGTTGACCCATGTTGGAAAATGGGTTATTGGTAAGGGCAGGTAGGTACCTACACCTAGCACAAGCCACTAACGTCCACTTAGGTCCAGTTAGGTCTCAGTAAATTAACCCCAGCTCAACCCTTGGTAGCTTGGCAACGAGCGTCAAGGCTTAACTTAGGAGACAGTTTGTAGAGCATTCAAATATCACAAAACAGTAATTAAATAAAATACAGGAAACAGTTTAAAAATCCAAAACCAATTTATAAAAATAGTTTATATTTTTATCTTTAAAATGACACAAAAACGAATAAAATCGGATAAAGGGAACCGGAGATATGAATTTTTAAAGAATTATTATTTTTCTAGCGCTTAGAAACAAAAAGCGCCAATCGGGTCATCTGGTTGCACCTCGACCGGGGCAAAGTCAAAGTTTCAGGCCGACCGCGATGGAGCCCTGCTCGGCTACAAGTCGCGGGAGGCCTCGGTTAAAAAGTTACCTTCTGACTTAGTCTTTATTTTGAAGATTTTCTTCAGCGGGACGAACCTGCCAGTCGAATCCGACCTCCTGGAGCCCTTGTCCGGATATGCGATGCTGGATTCCTCGGTGGAGATTTTTACCTTCGGACTTAGTCGTTTTTTCGAGGTGAAAATCCTTCGACCGGGGTAAACCTGGATCTTGATCCGACGTCCGTGGAGCCCTTCTCGGATACGATGGCTGGGAGGTCCCGGTCAACTTTTTACCTTCGGACTTAGTCTCTTTTTCGGATATTTTTCTTTACCGGGACGAACCACCAAGTCAGGCCGGGTCGCGGTTGAGGCAAGCCGGCTAGAATTTCCGCGGCGGGTTGGTCCCTCTCTGGAGCTTTTTTACAAAAATTCTCAAATCTTCTCCAAACTTCTGGGGCTTCACCCAGATGTTCTTTTAAGGTTCTTTTGGGGTCCACAGCTCACCCCAAGGGTCCAGAAGTTCTGTGATGGTCCTTGGGGGGTGCGGACTTCAACTCCCAGAATGCACCTGGCGCAAACTCCTTTTTGGCCACTGGGCAGTGGTCAGCTGGTCGCTTTCTTCAGGAGTTGGTGCAGGGGACTCTGGTTAGCAATTTTTCACCTGTAGCAAACAGGGAGTCCCTCCTTGAACCAGTTGAAGCCAGGCAAAGTCCTTCTTGTGGTGAAGCCCAAGTGTGCAGCTGGTGCAGTCCTTCTGAGTGCAGGTTCCAGGTGCAGGCCAGGGGTCCAGCAGGGCAGTCCTTCTTCTTCTGTTGTTCTTCCTTGTTGGATGTGGTAGGGAACTGAGGTGTGGGTGCAGGTCTGCCAGTTTTATCCTTGCTCCTGGGTGAAAAGCAGGGGGGTCCTGGTTCTCCAATCAGGTACAGGGTCGTCCCCCCGTGATGACCACTTCCTGGGAAGTGTGGCAAAAATCCATCCCAGAAGGCAACATTCTCTAAAAATCCAACATGGCTGAATCTGATTTTTGGAGGTTACATCTGGCTGAGCCCACCCACTGGTGTGGCTAAAAATCATAAACACACCCCTCTCCTGCCCTCTCCTAATCTAATCAAGGGGGCACCTAGTTGTCTGGGGTTGCAGGATGTGGGGGTGTTGCTGGTTGCTCCAAATGTCCTTTTCTGCCTTTGAAGACCAGTTTGGCAGCCCTCCCCCTTCCTGCCTCACCATCTGCTGTGGGGAGATTCTCTCCCACAAGCACATTCCTTTGTGTGAAGCCAGGCCACTTCACACCTCATCAAGGCAGCTTGGCTAAGCTGCTGCAGGCTGGCCAATCAGAGCACAGCAGCAAAAATAATGCAGGGCTGAAATTGGCAACTTTTTAGGTAAAGTCTAAAACTTTTGACCTGAACAAGTTATATTAAATCCAACAACTGGAAGTTGTGGGATTTATTACAACAATTAATTTGATACCAAATTCTTGGTATGCAACATTTAAGGAGACTTTAAAATTTAAAATAAAGTCTCCCCATTCTAGCCTATGAAGGCCATTTACTTCAATGAGGGAAAAACGAATTTGGCTGTTTTTACCTCACCAGGGTTTATAAATCTATTTTTATAAAGTCCCTGCTTATAGTTACATGGCACCCAGCCCTAGGGGCACATAGGGCACACCTTAGGGGTGACTTATATGTAAAAATAAGGTAGTTTAAGACTTTGGAACTACTTTTAATTCCAAAGTCGAATTTGCATATAACTTTAATTTAAAAGCAGCCAGCAAGGCAGGCCTGCCTTTAAAATGACACTGGGCACCTCAGCAGTGCACCTATGGGTGCACTACCTATGCTGTGGTCCCTAAACCTACATGCCCTACCATATACTAGGGACTTATAGGTAGGTTAACTTAGCCAATTATAATTAGCCTAATTTGCATATTGATTTTACACAGAGCACAGGCCCTGGGACTGGTTAGCAGTACCCAGGGCACCATCAGAGTCAGGAAAACACCAGCAAAAAGTGGAAAATGGGGGCAAAAAGTTAGGGGGCCTCTGCAATCAGCCCTGTTTTCTCACAACCCAGCTCAGAGATCAAAATCTATATCCCAGACTAGAAATCACAGGTCATCTTTTTTTGGACCCTATACCGTGACAAAAACCACTGGGTATCTGTGCAATGTACCTGGAAGGATAACATAACAACCTTCTTTGTCTATAGTTGAGTGGGATAGCTGCCAGTGTAAACCTCTTTGTAACAGAATAACAACCCCTCTGGAATAATTAGAGATAGCTGAGGCATACGATTCCCACACCAGCGGGCCCGTAGACTGGGAGCCATCACATTGGCTAGATGAGTCCCCTGCAGGGAAGCATATGTCAATTTTATGTCTAATGAGGTAGGAGTGCACCAAGCATATTTTTCTGCGATCATTGAGGTCTCAAATATTCCACGTGATGCAAATTATTGTGGCCATTATAACTGCTAGTGCCAAAACGTGTGTGGGACCAAATAACATGCAGTGAGCAGAATGAGTAGAGATGAGTATGCCTGCATGTTAAGCATGGCTCATTCTGTGGTGACAATGCTCAAAAAACAATAAACGATAATGAAAACAACCTGCACCTCCCCTCTCCCACTCCAGCCCCCAAACTTGGTTGAGTAGACGTACCCTCTCCCTTTCTCAATAAAAGAAGACATTAACTAAGAAAAATGTGGGAATCATCCCTGGATGCATAGATTGACCAGGCATGCTCCCCTGCCAGAACTGCTGGTTGGCCGAACAAAGGACAGTTGGGCAGCTGTGGCATTGCATAGTCACTAGATGAACAAATCCTGGATAATTGTGGCTGTGGGTAGCAGTTGTAGGTGGGCAAATAACCTCCTGAAGTACAGAGGTTGGGAGATTTAGAGTAATCTGGCGCTCCCCAAAGAGGGGAGGTATTGGTCTCTGGAGTTATGATGATGAGTGAAATTAATCATTGTCGCTGAGACCAGATTCATCCATGGAACTCATCAAGCCATAGAGGGGTTTCTATTCCCTTGTGGCATGTTTGGTGAATTTCAGTGCCACTTTAGCCTCAATGAAATAGTGATGTTTGTCTTCAATCGTAATCCAGTTTTGCTGAGAATAATAAGGCGCACAGGATATGACTTCTCTGTAGGAGGTGTTTTACTTGCAGGAATTCTCTGCTCGGTATGTGCAAGGCGAGGGTGAAGTCCAGAAAAGAAGAAATGTTGCTACCCTGGTATTGTAGGGGCCTTGCTCATGAGCCCACTGCAGCGCTGCATCACAGTCCTTCTAATTTAGAAGGCAAACTATTATTGGGCACAGCGGCGCCCCAGCTGGTGGCTGAGGGGCCAGTGAACTATGAGCACGCTCAACGATAAATACAGTCTAAAGGTCTACAACAAAGAAGTCTCTGAGGAGAGTTTCCACAAAGTCCTCCATCTTAGAAATTGCTGTTATGCCAGTGATGCAAAGATTATTGTGCCTACAGCGCACCTCCAAGTCCTTCTTCTTTGCTTTAGATCATGGGTACTCACAAACTTTTTCTCGGGGGCCAAAATTGCAGTATGGTTTGCGGCCGAGGGCCGCACTGAAGTGACAGTGGGGGGCGGGGCTTAGAGGGGGCGGGGCTTAGAGGGGGAACAACCACCCCACCCCCTTTTTCAAAACATCGCCATCTGCTCTCACCCCTACCCCAGTAACACACACAGCGCGCACACACACAGCGCCATCTGCTCTCACCCCTACCCCAGTAACACACACAGTGCGCACACATACAGCGCCATCTGCTCTCACCCCTACCCCAGTAACACACACAGCGCGCACACATACAGCGCCATCTGCTCTCACCCCTACCCCAGTAACACACACAGCGCGCACACACACAGCGCCATCTGCTCTCACCCCTACCCCAGTAACACACACAGCGCGCACACACACAGCGCCATCTGCTCTCACCCCTACCCCAGTAACACACACAGTGCGCACACACACAGCGCCATCTGCTCTCACCCCACCCCAGTAACACACACACACACAGCGCACACACACAGCGCACACACACAGCGCCATCTGCTCTCACCCCTACCCCAGTAACACACACAGCGCACACACACGCAGCGCCATCTGCTCTCACCCCTACCCCAGTAACACACACAGCGCGCACACACACAGCGCCATCTGCTCTCACCCCTACCCCAGTAACACACACACACAGCGCAAACACACAGCGCAATCTGCTCTCACGCCTACCCCAGTAACACACACTACATTAAAAACAAATAAATAAATAACCAAAGAGCCTTACCTGACTCAAAGCACTGTAAAGATGCCACAAATGTGGAACAGCAGGCAGGCAGGCAGGCGGGCAGCAGACGTGGAGCCGGTGACAGGAAGCAGACGACCAAAGCCCCATAAAAGTTAGCTGCAAGCGCTGACTTTTATGGGGCTTTGGCTTCCAGGATCGTCAGGGCAACGCCATAAACAATGGCCGCCGTATGTAAACATAGAGGAGGGCCGCGGGAGCATGCTCCTGCGGCCCTCTTCTATGTTTACATACTGCTGCCATTATGATATGGCGTTTGGTGTGCGTCTCGCGGGCCGCCAAGCTAGGTCCGTGGGGCCGCTGGCGGCCCGCGGGCCGTACTTTGAGTACCGTTGCTTTAGATAGTTCTAGGACTTTGTCCGTTTGTAGCATTTGTGGTAGATGTTATTTGGCATCGGCCTGCATGTCATTTCCACCCGAGACTCAGTTTTCAAGTGCATTCAAGCAGTTTTCATGCTTTTCAATGTGCTGTTTGATGTGTTCCAGCTTCCTAAGTCCAGTTTAGCATCTATGACCTTAAGACTGGACTTGACTTCGATGAGGATATCTTTGAGATGAGCCTCCTCCTGAGCATCATCTTCAAGGATGTTGTGCAATGGGCCTTGGCGCGGGTCCTGAGCAGATTGTTTATTATCGAAGGAGAGTTTTTGTTGTTTGGTATTGTACTTCCCCATCATAAGCAGAATTTGCATGCATCAATCCTAGGGAGGCAATCCTATGTGCAGGAATGGGGTGCTCTATAGGAATGAGTGGAGGCACTGTAAGGAAGCACCCGACGAGGTGCACTGTCTGACTAATTGAGTACTACCTAGGTGGTATTAAATGTGAGTGCTGCATTGCACACCTGAGCCTTGCAACACCTTGGAGATGGAATTTACCAGGGAGCACAAGCAGGCCCAGGGAGAATGCTCACCAGGAGAATGGCAAACCTTTATAAGCAGCAGGTGGAGATGGGCTGGTGGATGTACTGAGAAAGTCCTGCTTGAGTATGGGCCCCCACGATCGCCCACCACCTGCAAGTTATCCAGATAGAACGCACAGTCACACACAGTGGTTATCTCTGAGTCCGTGTGCGCATCAATTAGGCTGTCTTGTAGACGGTAGAATTAGCCTTCCAGTTATACATTGGGCAGAGCATGCAACTACTCATGAAGCATGGGGAGGGAGTCGCTGTTCATGAACAAAACACTTTCCTGCCAACGACATTCTGTGACCTAAAACTGCAACTTGGTTTATTTTGTGCTGCAGTGTAGGCAGTGGAATGTGTGTCTGCTTCAGTTACAAGTGCAGCATTATAAAGTTTGCAATGCATACAAACCAAAACCTAAGTATGTTCCCAGTACCCACTCAGTCACTTAATACTTCACTACATCATTCTTTCTCCTGTCTCAGCCTACCAAAAAAGAAAAATTCATTCTCTGCATGTGCCACATTTCTCTGCCCAAGTGACTTATATTACATGGCTATTGACCACAAGGGGTGTATGTCAACAACATATGCAAATTTCGTAATCTTACTTATCTATCTCTGCTTCCTGAGAACAACTTCAGTAATCCGTTCTTAACTAGTTCTTTTTTCAGTTCTTTCTTGAAAGGAATATGTGACGGCTGCTATCTATTGCAATCCCCCCAAACCTTATTTCAGGGGTTCCCTAAGGCCTTCTTAATATTGGTGATAATAGTGGGCTAGTGCAAAACAGGGAAAACATTCACAAAGCGAGGTCTCACTCCCATCTGTTCCAACTATAGGGTTATTCAGAAGGTTTATCCATCACAGGCAACTATACTGAAAGAAAATACAGAGTAAATGGGTGATCCAAAACTGAGACTACCATTATCAAAACGTCATAAAAACAACAATTAGCACTAATACTTCTGAGCAATCTGGGTTGCTAGTAACTATTTAATTTATTAAAAAATCAAACAAAACTTACAAAAATCTTGAGGCAGGACTCAGGAGTCAGAATTCAGGAAAAAGTTACTGCATGTTGCATAGATGTTATAAGCAACACAAGGTTTGATTTACGTTTGGTGTTACTTTGCTATTCCACTGACATTTGCTGCCTAGCAGATTTTCCATTAGTAACTTAACTTTACAAGTAGTAACTTTGTGACTAGTAACTAAAGCTCATCATTTTAAAAGGAGTTACTGTTACTACTAGTGGTTAGTTATTACTCACAAAGTTATTGACAAGTAGTACGTTTACACTGAAAGAGTAAACTTACTCCAAAATTGTAACTATACTTTATCTTTGTGAATCAGGACATTGTGTACACTTGTACTACCTGGGACAGACATTGTTCTAAGTAAGACTGTGCACTATGATGTTAATGTCCCTTTCATGTCTAGATGGGGTAGCAGGGCTGGTATGGGCTATTATACAGAAGATCCTGTAACAGTGAGTTGGTGTCACGTTCACCACATCTGCTCTGCTGAGTGTGGTCCATTTATGGTGTAAATTATTAAATCATACCTCAGTTGATCAAACAACCTGAGGGAAAAGGGTTAGGGTTTTATACAATGGATGGGAAGTGGAAGTTAGGGAAAGGTTAGACAAAGACAAACATGATGTTTGTCAAGTCAATGAGTGCACATCATCACATCTATTGTGTAAGGAATGGCACAGTTCAGGTACCAAATACATTGTAAACAGTCCTTTAGCCCAGAGTCCTCAGTTTTCTTGTTATCTAGCACTGAAAAAAATACAAAATATGGAAGATCCACACAGTTATATAAAACGTTAATGTTAAGAAAATAAAAATGGTACTGTATATGTGAATGTCAAAATGGATGGTACATCTGCATATTTCTTCTTGGAATGTCCGTATAGGGTACAGAGCTGAACTGGTCCAGTAAGCCAGAGTGTTACGTAGCTTTTCTGCAGACGAAGAGAAGGCATGTGGAATGCCAAATATTGCATGTCAATATTGTAGAGTCAAAGAGAAGTTAAGCTTCATGATGGATGAGCATCAAGAGGGTAGAGGATAGACTAGTGGAGTCATGTATAATTAACTCAGAAGTGAGAACAATCTTTTAGCACCATTCCCAGACAAGTAGCCGCATGTAAATGACTGAAAAATAAATGTCAATTGGGCATGTCCATCTTGTGGTGTGTCCAGTGACATTTGAGCCAGCACACTACTCAGCATTTTCCAAATCAATATGCCTCTCTCCGGTTCATGGGAGTAGGCCCTTTGAGTCATGTTGCTTGTTTCCCATAGGCATTGTTCATAACTTCCTTCTTCTGACTGTTGGGTTAGTCCCACAACCTTCTCCTCTCTGAGTACCTTTCCAACCCAAATGAGCTATACCTGTACATTTGATGGACAACAAGAGTAAACTAATTAGGTATTTTGGGTAGTTTTGTGAACTAAACAGACTGGTCTCTGAAAAACCTGAAGAAAGAGGTACGGGAAAGGACTGGAGTGGATCATGTAAATAATTACAGTGAAATCTGAAAGCAAGGCAATCATTCAGGCAAAATCATGCATGGGGCCCCAAACATTACAAATCAAGTCTACAAATAAGTTACAACACACTCCCAGCCACCACATGAATCTTTAGTTACTCATTGGTGCATGGTTCACTGTTCCAAGTGTGGTGCACTGTACATTTGTCTCTTGTAAGTTCTCTTTTCCCATTTGAAGTGACAAACAATGGCAGTCTTGTGTTATGAATTATCTTTACTAGTAGCAGGCAGCCCAGCAAGGGAATAAAAAAAAAAAGAAGGCTAGTGATGGGAAGCATTGTCTTCATGTCCTTTAACCCCTTCTGTGCCCAGGATGTTAAGGTTACGTCCTGAGGCACAGTGCTCATGTGCCCAGGACGTAACCATTACGTCCTGGGCACAGAGCCCAGAGGGAGCGCTAGCACTCCCTCTGTGGGGTTCCACCCCCACCCCCCAAAGGCAGGGAAGGAAGGGGAAGCCCTTCCCCTTCCGCCCCCCCCACCCCCCTGTAATGATGTCAGCGTGCAATCGCGCGCTGAGATCATTACACAGTGCCGGTCGCACTGGAAGCCATTTGCTTCCAGTGAGAGTACAGAGAAACAGGTAAGTTTCTCTTCCGGAGGGTGGTGGGTTTGGGACAAAGAGGCACCGGGGGAAAGGAAAGGCTTTTCCTCTCCCCCGGTGTCTCTTTGAGCATTCCTGCTGCCCGATCGCATTTCGATCGGGCAGCAGGAATGCCCACTAGACGCCAGAGATTTTCTTTTTTGTGTTGTACTTTGTTGTTTGTGTGTCGGGGAACCGACCCTTGGGCAACAGTCATTCCCATTTGGGGGCATGTTTCTTGTGGCCATTTCTGCCCCTCTTGGGGGCAGATCGGCCTATTATTTTTAGGCCGATCTGACCCAAGGGGGGCAGAATCTACTAGACGCCAGGTATTTTTTTTTTGTATATTTCCAATGTTTTGCGTTGGGGAACGGCCCCTTGGGCAAGGGTCGCTCCCATTTGGGGGCATGATTCTTGTGGCCATTTCTTTCCCCCTTGGGGTCAGAGCGGCCTATTATTTTTAGGCCGATCTGCCCCCAAGGGGGCAGAATCCACTAGATGCCAGGGATTTTTTTCTGTGTGTTTATTTATGTGTGGGGGGGTATCCCCTTGGGCAAGGGGCACCCCCTAAAGGGGGCATTGAACTGTTGGCCATTTCTGTCCCCCTAGGAGGCAGAAGCCACTTAGACACCAGGGATAGTGTGTGTGTGTTAGGGGATGGGGGGCAGCCCCTTGGGCAAGGGTTGCCCCCCCTTTGGGGGCACGTGTATCAAGGGCATTTCTGCCCCCGGGCGACAGATCGCCCTATTATTTTTAGGCTGATCTGCCACTAGAATGCCAGAGAATTTTTTAATGTTTATTGATGTGGGGGGGTGTCCCTTTGGGGCATTTAGCTGTTGCCCATTTTTGCCCCCCTTGGGGGCAGATGGATTATTTTTGTTTAGGCCCATCTGCCCCCAATGGGGGGGGCAGAAGCCACTTAGGCACCAGGGATAGTGTGTGTGTGTTTTTTTTGTTTGGGGGGTGGCCCCTTCGGCATGGGTCGCTCCCCATGGGGACACACTACTAAATGCATTTTCTGCCCTCCTTGGGGCAGCTAGGCCTATTTTGTAGTAGGCCCATCTGCCTTTATGGCAGAATCCACTCCACTTAGGCACCAATTTCTAAATGCTTGATGGTTGGGTGTTTGTCAATTGACTAAGTATTTGTATTTGTGATTAAAAAAATAATTATCTTTTTTGTTCTAGTTCAAAGCTTTTGCTTTTTTTGCTGTGGCTCCTTGCATTTTGGCAGTGGTTGACCTGCGGTTTGCATAGTTTCATGTTTTAGGTAAGTAAAAACAATTTACTCCAAAGGAGTATTGTTGCCATGCATGAATGACGTGTTTGTAGGTGGTGTACTAAATGCAGGTTTTGTGTGTGAAATTGTCCTTAGATTTGTGCACAATGATATTTGTGTTGTCTTATTTCTAATTTGCTTTTCTTTCTTTCTTTTTAGTGGGATATCATTGGTGATTGCTGTGTCTGTGCAGAGTAGTTGCTGGTGAGTCAAGCTTTTTCAGGCAAGTGAGCGGTATAGTTTTTGAGTTTATAACTCTTACAAATAAAGCTACACTTTATTGCTTATCTTACACAGGGCTGGTTGATGGTGGTGCATTTGTCCAGTTAATTTTCATAGGAAAGATCATGGCTAGCCGCAGGATGACCGCTCAGCAGGTGGTTGGTATGCTTTTTGAGTCATTGTCTGATCATGATTATGAGACGGACTCTGCATCTGAAGCAGAGGAGGAAGTGAGAGATTCTGGCAGTGAAGTTTCTGTCAGAGAGGAATCGTCTGATGAGGAAGCCACACTCAGTGCAGATGAAGGGCCTGTTTTCGAGGAGGACACTGATGTGCGATTAGTGCAGCAACCTGGGGCTGAAAGGTGTTCCCGTTAGAAGACCTGAATTCTGGGTTGCCCCAAACATGGAGCAGCCAGAGTTGCCTGCCTTTATTGGTCTCCCAGGGTGTAGAGTCAATACAGATAACTTTTTGCCTGTCAATTTCTTTCAGTTATTTGTGGATGATGTGTTTTTGGAAGAGATTCTTGAGCAGACTAATTTGTATGCTGAGCAGTATTTGAGGGACAACGCTGCTAGACTTAGACCACACTGTAGAGCTACCCAGTGGATTACCACAAATTTGGAGGAGATGAAAAGGTTTTTGGGTTTGACTCTTTTGATGGGGTTGATAAGGAAGCCATCACTGACTTCTTATTGGTCTACTAGTCCCTTGATGGCAACAGCTATATTTCCTGCAACCATGAGGCGTAATCGGTATTTGCTTCTTCTTAGGATGCTGCATTTTATTGACAATGCATTAGCCTTGCCACGAGATCACCCTGATTCTGACCGTCTTTTTAAGATTAGGCCTGTCCTTGATCATTTTGTAGATCGGTTTTCAGAGATCTATGTTCCAGGCAAAGAAATAGCTGTGGACGAGTCTTTGGTCCTCCTCAAGGGTCATTTGGTTTTTAGGCAGTACATTCCTAGCAAGAGGGCACGATATGGAATTAAATTGTATATGCTGTCTGAGAGTAGTACAGGATATGTGTATTATTTCCGTGTCTACACTGGTAGGGATTCCAGTATTGACCCTCTGGCTGTCCGTCCACTTTTGGAGTTAGTGAGAAAATTGTGTGGGAACTTGGTAGATGACTGTTTAACAAAGGTCACCATTTGTATGTAGATAACTTCTACACTGGAGTGCAGTTGTTCAAGGATTTTTTTAGAGTGGACACTGTTGCTTGTGGCACAATTCGTTGTAACCGGAAAGGCTATCCAAGGGAGCTTGTCTGTAAACAACTTGAGAGGGGACAATGCAGTGCCTTGCGGAATGATGAGCTGCTAGCTTTCAAATTTTCAGACAGGAGGGATGTCTACATGCTAAGAACCATCCATGATGAGAGTACTTCCCCCGTGACTGTTTGGGGCCAGGTTGCTGAAGTGCGCAAACCTGTGTACATTTTAGATTATAATAAGCACATGGGAGGTGTAGATAGGGTTGATCAGAGGTTGGAACCTTATACTGCTATTCGGAAGTCTTACGTTTGGTATAAGAAGTTAGCAATTCACTTCTTCCACTTAGCAACTTTTAATGCTTTTATTGTGTTTAAGGATAGGTCTCCAGAGTCAAAGATGACATTTGTGAAATTTCTGGAGTCTGTGATAGAGAGCCTTATTGTGGTGGAACAGGCCAGAGTTCCTAGAGAAGCACTGCTGGAGGATGTGGCTAGATTGAAAGATCGCCACTTTGCTGAGCACATTCCTCCCACACCCAAAAAAGACTTTCCAGCTAAGAAATGTAGAGTGTGTTTTCGAAGAGGTATCCGGAGGGAGACTCAAATGTACTGCCCAGATTGTCCTTCAAAGCCTGGGCTGTGTGTGGGTGGTTGTTTCAAGAATTACCACACCCAGAAGAATTACTGGGAACAACCATGAGTGTAAAATGCCTGTTTTGTATTTTCATGTGTTCAGTTTCATGGTTGGCATTTCTGTAATGTACTTAGTTAGAGCTTTTGTGGTTGTAGTTTTGTAAATATTTCTAATTAGTTAGTGGTTTCTTTGTTTAAACAAAAGTGATGCCATGTGTGTGGAGTGACGCTTGGCTGACGGTGTACATATTGACTTGCTGTTGGCTACTGCAACACACTGCCAGCCAAACACCAGTCCACACACTCCCATCAGCTGGTGTGATTGCTGTATCAGGAATGTGGGCGTATGTAAGTGATGGGCCCTTGAGTGGCACTATCTGTCGATGCGAGTGTTGTAATGTGCTGGGACTGTGACTGGCGGCGTGAATGGTATTGTGCATGTCATGTATGAAAGGTGTGTGAATGGACTGTAAAGCGGTTGGTGCTTTGCCGTGGCTTTACAGCTCACGAGCTGTGAGTTATTGGTTCAGTTTTTTGGCCTTTCAGTTATTAACAGTGCATTTCATTTTTGTGAAATCTCTTGTTAATAAAATTTGATCCACTGAACCATTACTCACTCTCGTGCCAAATTCAACAAGTATGTGTGGTAAAAATGACAAAACCTGCTCTGCTTTAATCAGGCGTCGCAGCACACCTGTGACATGCTAGGTGCCTCTGGTGGGACCCCGATGATGAAGCATGCCACCAACTTAGTTGGTGGCTGAGGGGTCTTTTTAACATAACCTAAGTGCATTTCTTTTCACAATTTTAGTGTTTGGAACATCACATAAGTATGTGGATACACCAAAATGATCTATTGTAAAACTACCTGTGTTTGGGGGTAAGCACCTATGGTTTTGGTCCCGGGTGCGGCCTTCATCTAGGGAAACCTACAAAACCCAGAGATGTTTTAAAAATAGACACCCCAGGGAGTCCAAGGAGTTACGGCTTGCCTGGATCCCCCAACATTTTCTTATCCAGACTCCTCGGCAAACCTCAAAATTTGAATAAAAAATCATATTTTCCTCACTTTTCTTTGTAGGATCACCGCTGCTGCACAAATTTCCTACCACCCAGCGTTCCCCTCAGTCCCCCCAAGTAAAATGATACCTCACTTGCATGGGACCCCAAAGCAGAGTCAGCATAAAAGATGTATAAAAGAAAAATATGTGCTTATCAACTCGCTGTGCTATCCCCTCAATCTCTACAAGTTTTTGTCCTTTTTCTATTGCAGGCACAAGTGAGGTACCATTTTTATCGGGAGACTTGGGGTAACGCTGGGTGCAAGGAAACTTGTGGCTCCTCTCAGATTCCAGAACTTTCTGTCACCGAAATGTGAAGAAAAAGTGGATTTTGGGCCACATTTTGAGGTTTGCAAAGGATTCTGGGTAACAGAACCTAGTCAGAGCCCCACAAGTCACCCCATCTTGGATTGTCCTACGTGTCTAGTTTTCAAACATGTGCTGGTTTGCTAGGTTTCCCCTGGTGCCGGCTGAGCTAGAGGCCAAAATCCACAGTTAGGCATTTTGTAAAAAACACCTCTGTTTTCTGTGAAAAAATGTGATGTGCCCACATTGTGTTTTGGGCCATTTCCTTTCCTGGGCGCTAGGCCTACCCACATAAGTGAGCTACCATTTTTATTGGGAGACTTGGGGGAACAGTGGGTGGAAGGAAATTTGTGGCTCCTGTCAGATTCCAGAACTTTCTGTCACCGAAATATGAGGAAAACGTGTTTTTTTGGGCCAAATTTTGAGGTTTGAAAAGGATTCTGGGTAACAGAACCTGGTCAGAGCCCCACAAGTCACCCTGTCTTGGATTTCCCTAGGTGTCTAGTTTTCAAAAATTCGCTGGTTTGCTAGGTTTCCCCAGGTGCCGGCTGAGCTAGAGGCCAAAATCCACAGGTAGGCACTTTGTAAAAAAACACCTCTGTTTTCTATGAAAAAATGTGATATGTCCACGTTGTGTTTTAGGCCATTTCCTTTTGTGGGCGCTAGGCCTACCCACACAAGTGAGGTACCATTTTTATCGGGAGACTTGTGGGAATGCTGGGTGGAAGGAAATTTGTGGCTCCTCTCAGATTCCAGAACTTTATGTCACCGAAATGAAAGAAAAAAGTGTTTTTTTGGTCAAATTTTGAGGTTTGCAAAGGATTCTGGGTAACAGAACCTGGTCAAAGCCCCACAAGTCACCCCATTTTGGATTCCCCTAGCTGTCTAGTTTTCAAGAATGCACTGGTGTGCTATGTTTCCCCAGGTGCTGGCTGAGCTAGAGGCCAAAATCTACAGGTAGGCACTTTGTAAAAAACACCTCTGTTTTCTGTGAAAAAATGTGATATGTCCACTTTGTGTTTTGGGCCATTTCCTTTCGTGGGCACTAGGCCTACCCACACAAGTGAGGTACCATTTTTATTGGGAGACTTGGGGAAACACTGGGTGGAAGGAAATTTGTGCCTCCTTTCAAATTCCAGAACTTTCTGTCACCGAAATGTGAGGAAAAAGTGTTTTTTTGGCAAAATTTTGAGGTTTGCAAAGGACTCTGGGTAACAGAACCTGGTCAGAGCCCCACAAGTCACCCAGTCTTGGATTCCCCTAGGTGTCTATTTTTAAAAAATGCACTGGTTTGCTAGGTTTCCCCAGGGGCCGGCTGAGCTAAAGGCCAAAATTCACAGGTAGGCACTTTGTAAAAAAACACCTCTGTTTTCTGTGAAAAAATGTGATATGTCCACTTTGTGTTTTAGGCCATTTCCTTTTGTGGGCGCTAGGCCTACCCACACAAGTGAGGTACCATTTTTATCGGGAGACTTGAGGGAATGCTGGGCTGAAGGAAATTCGTGGCTCCTCTCAGATTCCAGAACTTTCTGTCACCGAAATGTGAGGAAAAAGTGTTTTTTGGGCCAAATTTTGAGGTTTGCAAAGGATTCTGGGTAACAGAACCTGGTCAGAGCCCCACAAGTCACCCCATTTTGGATTCCCCTAGGTGTCATGTTTTAAAAAATGCACTGGTTTGCTAGGTTTCCCCAGGTGCTGGCTGAGCTAGAGGCCAAAATCTACAGGTAGGCATTTTGTAAAAAACACCTCTGTTTTCTGTGAAAACATGTGATGTGTCCACGTTGTGTTTTGGGCAATTTCCTTTCGTGGGCGCTAGGCCTACCCACACAATCGAGGTACCATTTTTATTGGGAGACGTGGGGAACGCTGGGTGGAAGGAAATTAGTGGCTCCTGTCAGATTCCAGAACTTTCTGTCACCGAAATGAAAGGAAAAAGTGTTTTGGCCACATTTTGAGGTTTGCAAACGATTCTGGGTAACAGAACTTGGTTAGAGCCCCACAAGTCACCCCATCATGGATTCCCCTAGGTGTTTAGTTTTCAAAAATGCGCTGGTTTGCTAGGTTTCCCCAGGTGCCGGCTGAGCTAGAGGCCAAAATCTACAGGTAGGCACTTTGTAAAAAACACCTCTGTTTTCTGTGAAAAAATGTGATGTGTACCCGTTGTGGTTTGGGCCATTTCCTTTCATGGGCGCTAGGCTTTCCCACACAAGTGAGGTACCATTTTTATCGGGAGACTTGGGGGAACGCTGGGTGGAAGGAAATTTGTGGCTTCTGTCAGATTCCAGAACTTTCTGTCACCGAAATGTGAGGAAAAAGTGTTTTTTTGGCCAAATTTTGAGGTTTGCAGAGGATTCTGGGTCACAGCCCCACAAGGTTTCCCCAGGGGCCGGCTGAGCTAAAGGCCAAAATTCACAGGTAGGCACTTTGTAAAAAAACACCTCTGTTTTCTGTGAAAAAATGTGATATGTCCACTTTGTGTTTTAGGCCATTTCCTTTTGTGGGCGCTAGGCCTACCCACACAAGTGAGGTACCATTTTTATCGGGAGACTTGAGGGAATGCTGGGCTGAAGGAAATTTGTGGCCGGCTGAGCTAAAGGCCAAAATTCACAGGTAGGCACTTTGTAAAAAAACACCTCTGTTTTCTGTGAAAAAATGTGATATGTCCACTTTGTGTTTTAGGCCATTTCCTTTTGTGGGCGCTAGGCCTACCCACACAAGTGAGGTACCATTTTTATCGGGAGACTTGAGGGAATGCTGGGCTGAAGGAAATTTGTGGCTCCTCTCAGATTCCAGAACTTTCTGTCACCGAAATGGGAGGAAAAAGTGTTTTTTGGGCCAAATTTTGAGGTTTGCAAAGGATTCTGCGTAACAGAACCTGGTCAGAGCCCCACAAGTCACCCCATTTTGGATTTCCCTAGGTGTCTAGTTTTCAAAAATGCACTGGTTTGCTAGGTTTCCACATGTGCTGGCTGAGCTAGAGGCCAAAATCTACAGGTAGGCACTTTGTAAAAAACACCTCTGTTTTCTGTGGAAAGATGTGATGTGTCAACGTTGTGTTTTGGGCCATTTCATTTTGTGGGCGCTAGGCCTACCCCCGCAAGTTAGGTACCATTATTATCGGGAGACGTGGGGGAACACAGAATAGCAAAACAAGTGTTATTGCCCCTTTCTATACATTTTTTCCTTCCAAATGTAAAGCAGTGTGTAAAAAAGTTGTCTATTTGAGAAATGCCCTGTAATTCACATGCTAGTATGGGCACCCCGGAATTCAGAGATGTGAAAATAACCACTGCTTCTCAACACCTTATGTTGTGGACATTTTGGAAATACAAAGTTTCTCTTGATACCTATTTTTCACTTTTTATATTTCAGCAAATGAATTGCTGTATACCCAGTATAGAATAAAAACCCATTGCAAGGTGCAGCTCATTTATTGGCTCTGGGTACCTAGAGTTCTTGATGAACCTACAAGTCCTATATATCCCCGCAACCAGAAGAGTCCAGCTGACGTAACAGTATATTGCTTTCAAAAATCTCACATCGCAGGAAAAAGTTGCAGAGTAAAATGTGGAGAAAAATTGCTGTTTTTTTCACCTCAATGTCAATATCTTTTTATTTCAGCTATTATTGTAGGAAACACTTGTAGCATCTACACAAATGACCCCTTGCTGAATTCAGAATTTTAACTACTTTTCAGAAATATTTAGCTTTCCAGGATCCAGCATTGGTTTCTCACCCATTTTGGTCACTAACTGGAAGGAGGCTGAAAGCACAAAAATAGTAAAAATGGGGTATGTCCCAGTAAAATGTCAAAATTGTATTGAAAAATTGGGTTTCCCAGTTCAAGTCTGCCTGTTCCTGAAAGCTGGGAAGATGGTGATCTTGCCACCGCAAACCCTTTGTTCATGCCCTTTTCAGGGAAAAAAACACGAGCTGCTTTCTGCAGCTCTTTTTTCCCATTTAAAAAAAAAAAGAAACTTTTCACTGTATTTTGGCCAATTTCTTGGCCTCCTTCAGGGGAACCCAAAAGATCTGGGTACCTCTAGAATCCATAGGATGTTAGAAAAAATGGACGCAAATTGGCTTGGGTAGCTTATGTGAACAAAAAGTTATGAGGGCTTAAGCGCGAACTGCCCCAAATAGCCAAAAAAAGGCTTGGCACAGGAAGGGGAAATGGCCTGGCAGCGAAGGGGTTAAGCAAATGGGGGAGGCTTCTTCTGTGCATAGTGGTCCACTTCACTCCATACATGTGAATAAATGGGACTGCATAAGTCGGACACCAAATATATAAATGTACTTCGATATCCACCATTTTTCTTTTTTTGTAAAGCAATTAGACAATAATATATGAAAGTTCAATTGTGGCCTGCTTGGTCAGGGGAGTAGAGTTCAACTTCAGACTTTTATTAGAAGTTCATCAGTTAACACACTTGAGTCTGACCATCACTGTCATCCTTCACTTGTGCAGTTTCAGCTGCAGTGTAATGCTGCGGTATAAAGTGTTGGTTTATTTTTAACACTGCCAATCTCTTTGTGCTTTGAGACCAGAGAGTAGTCCCTCTAACTGTGACAACTGTTCCGGTTGCACCAAACATGTGCTGGTTACCAAATAAGCCAGGTATTCTTTTGTCAGTTTTCTGAGCTCTGGCCATTGCCACATCTTCCCATTCCAATAGACTAATGGGTTTTTATCCAGGTAGAACTCTTTTGGTTCATACAGATCGTCTTTGACCATCCTCTGAATGTTCATTGGTGCTGTCACTTCCTCGAACTTTGTTGCCTTTGTCCCTGCACTTAACTTAATACACTTGAAACTAAGCCATTGCAAAGGTTGGGTCATATTCTTCTTTTGCTTTTGTTGCTGGTGATGATGATGGTGATGGCTGTGAGAAAACAGCACTGCCCTGTCTGGAGATTGTGGGCACCATGCTAGAACTTCTGCCTGTTCTTCTTCCAGGTCTCTTGCTTGGTCAACAATCCACATCATCTATTGTGAAACATCCCCTTCTGAAGAAGGAATGAAAGTGACCAGTATATTTTGTATTGTGGATTAAGGCCCATATTTTTACTTTTTTAGCGCCGCATTTGCGTAGTTTTTTGACGCAAAACCGGTGCAAACTTACAAAATACCATTGCATTTTCTAAGTTTGCGCCGATTTTGCGTAAAAAAACGACGCAAATTCAGCGCTAAAAAAGTATAAATATGGGCCTAAATATTGTTGCACAGATGTACTCTTTGGAGGACACACTCTCTTTGTAGCCTTGTATTAACAGCCAAGCAAAGGATGAAGCTCTGAACCACCTAAAAGGTTCCTTCATTCACACTGATGAAGCTTTGGACACCTTTTTCAACTGGTCCTGTAGCAAATGCAACAATGGGATTGTTTGGCTCATAGTACTGTCCTCCTTGCTAACTTCCCATGTGAAAATTTCAAAAAGAAGTTGCATTTGGGTCTGGCATTTGACTAGCCCCAATTTGTCCAGCTCCATGATCATGCACTTCCCAGTTGTTTTGCCTCCTCTTTCAAGGACATAGTCAGTGATCGGTCTGTACTACTCAAATAGACATTGCAACATGAGGAAGGTTGAGTTCCAACATATTGGCACCTCATGTATGAGAGTTTTAACCAGTATTCTATTAGCACACTGAATGATTCTCAGCTGCTTCTGGGCTTATGCAGGTGGGATATATGTTGTTGATTATGCCTGTTTTTTTTAGAACGTCTGGCACAATCAGGTCGATTCAATGCACCAAACACAACACCCTAAAATATCCACTATCTGACATGGCTATGACTATACTAGTGCCATTGTTCATGCAATAAATCTAATTCTGAGACCTCTGGGTCAATTCTATTCAAACATCGTGTTGGTAAAGTCTTCCAAAATGTTTGCAGCCACATGGGATTTCTACATGGCAGACATTGCCACACATGCATGCCACTGAACGCCCTTAAAACCTTCTAAAGTGCTGAGACCTGCAGGTAGCTGTTGCCTCGCTCGCACAAAATAGGTCCAGTGTGCAGTAATACACATGCAATCAGTTGCTTGACAACTGGTCCACATGTCTGTCGTTAGGTGGATAGTGTGAACAGAACTCTGCTGCATATCTTAGCCAGCCAAATGCAGCACATCATGATGAAAAGTTGGAACAGCAACTCTTACCAAATATGTCAGGCAGGGAACGTTCCCTTTCAAGAAGATGGCCACCACAAATTCTTAAAACCCTATTCCTTACATTGAAGAAAAAGGGAGGAGGTCCAGCACTGACACTTCCTGTCAAAAAAGGTGCTTTTGGGTGGCTGTGTTCATAGTGCCCCTCCTGTCAAAGCATGGCAGAAATAGTAGCTTGGATTTTTTTCTTTTGTGGTGCCTCTAGAGAGAACAAGGAGGTGGTAGATTCAATGTGCGCCTTGGAGAAATCACTGTATGTGGCGGTGTCTGCATCTCAGTCTTGTGCCTTTTGGAGGTTGCTTATGCAGGTGATGTTTGCTTACTATCGGTGACAGGGATGCTTTGTGTAATGCTGCCATCCTTTTCTTCCCTATGACAACATTCTTCTTCTATCACTGTGCACTCAGTCTCTTCCCCTCCTTCATCACCACCACCAGCAATCTTTTTAAGGTGCTCCTCCACATTATTGTGTGATGTTTACTCTTAGGATGCTTGCTAACAGTAGCCTACAGTAGTGTGACCCTAAACACTCATGTGGCAAATGGAGCATATTGCAATGTTATCCTTCTGCATGCTAATCATACACTGGGAGGAGAACTTTTTTAGTGTGCAACTGCCCATGACTGAAGAACTGGAGATTGGTGGGTGTGTCATTTGCCTCTCTTTATGGAATACTTTGACTGTAGTAGTAGTGGCTGCAGACATGTATATCTTGCAGTTGTAATTTTACTTATTGGAAGACTTTCTGCATTAAAAGTGACTTTAATAGAGGTACCCCCCATGTACACCAATATATGAACATTGCAACATATTCTAAAGTGGTCATGAATGGTTAGGTTTACTATTGTTTGAATTGTTATTCATAAAATGAGTCTGTGGTTGTTTCCTGCTTTAGTTTCTTTTCAGCTAAAAATCTTGTGAAACATCATTGGAAATATCACTGTAACATTTGTTGTAATATTATTCATAACGAAAACTGTGCATAGCGGAGGCGCTAGTTATAGTTACCTTAAGGCGCAATTTTTTGTTACATTAAATAACTATAACTGGTGCATTTCTAAAGTTTTGTTTGAGTAAATTCAGAACCTAACTATAACATCCCTGTAACCTTTGTTTTTTTAAAGTGAAAATATGTATACACACACACACACACTCCCCAGTCATAGTATTTCAAGGAACTACAAATTGTGCACTAAGGTAACTATAACTCACGCCCCCGCCACACACATTTTTACAACAACAGTGATATCATCAATGATGTTATACAAGATGTTATGAGTGCTGTAATATCTGGGATAATTAGCAGAAAAGTGTTTTTGCCAATTAAAAAGAGTGAGATCACCTTCAGCATGTAACTTAAATATGATTAGTTGAAAAGAAACCTAAGCAGGAAAAGACCACAAACTCACCTAGACTAGAACCCTTAACCTTTAGTGTGCATGTCTGAGACTCTAACTACTTGGCCAAAGTTAACTCCTTACTGTGCTGTGTCCAGATTTCACTATGACATTCAACCCACAGATTTTGAGGGGAAAAAGATTTCAATGATCCATCACTAGGAATAACAAATAGAAAATAAACAAACACATTGCCAAACGATACTAGGATTTGAACCTTCAGACTGCTGAGTGACAGTATAAGATCTTGATCATGAGGCCAAAAGTGATTCTGTTCTGCTTTTCATCCAAATGTAATTATAACATTGTACCAAACATCTTGCTATTCTGACTCTGTGAAGTAATTTCATGGAGATACCAATCAAATGACAATCTCTATCTCTCTCTTTCTTCCATCTCATAACGGGATGAAAAAGAGAAAGAGAGAGTGACGGGACTGTTGGGGGTGCCTCAAGGCCGCCATGGTCCTAGCAGGCTCCCCATGTCCTGCAGGAGCTGGCAGTGCTCCGACAAGCAGGGAGCTGCATTAAATAGAAGCTCCCTGCTTGTGGGAGCAATGTCTCCATCTGTTTGCCTGCATGGATATTTGCGTGCAGGGAAACAGATGAAAACTTCACTTTCTGCAAGTCAGAGAGATTACCAGAGTGGCTAGCTAAATAATAAAATGCAAAAAGCAGCCATAGATCAAAAAGAGAGCCACAAAGTAAGCGGCACACATTTTTGTATTTAGTGTGAATGTCCCTGCTCTTTACTTGTCGTTTAATTGTGCAGTTTTTGCAACACAACAATAAACCCCTGTCAGGGCAGCCACTCCACCGAGCTGCGCAATTCTTGCTGGCCTTGAGTGATAATGAAAAAGGGTGGGACGATCAAACAATCCCGGCAATTACTGCGTCTCCCTGATAACTCACGTCTCTATCCCAAAATGCCATCTGCAGAACAAGCCTGTCACAGATCAGACTGAATCCATTAAAAAGCTCTGATTATCATGTCTCTGGGTCTTCTTGACGAAACATTTCTTTACTAAGCAAAATGACACTCCGTCACAACTGCTGAGATAGTGCGCTCCCCAAGCATCCCTTTTATAATGCAATTTATAATTTTAAACATTAGGAAGGCACAATTAAAAACACAAATGACTTGAATTTCTATACCTCATTCAGAGCTTCATCAATGTCCCAGAGAACGGTGTTCACAGAAGTAGCGACTAATCTTTACTTGGTCTGGTTAATATTTGTTTTAATTTCGAGCTGTGTTCCACACACTCACGGCTTATGAGTGCTCCTAGAGGGTGCCACATTGGATGATCTCAGTTTGGTGAGCTGGAAGCCAAGCAATCACACTCTCTGTTAAATTGTTTTTTTAACTTATGTTCTAATGACAACTATAACACTGTAGCCAGAAATGCCAACTCCAACCAGAAAATATGCTAATAGCATCCTGTACTTTAGACATCCAATAGTCCTTCGGTTATTGTAGTATCCATAAAACAATGCTGAAAATTTGATATAGCCCTGAAGTAGAAAGACAGAGAACATCAGCAAAAATCAAGCCTATGTACTGTTACAGTAAATCAAGAAGTACTCCTTCTATATATTAATAATTTGATTCCTTGGGGGGAGATATGGTACCTTCACTAAGCATATGCCTTTCCACTCAAAAAGTGGAACAACCTAAGTATCTAAAAGTTTTGTCCATATAGTAATCCGCTCTTGATATCCTTCCACGAGTTCTCAGTGTTGCATGGTGCCACGTGTGCTATATGGTATCAGGACTTTAATCTACAGCCATCATAATTATCTAACTGGCTTTAATACTGATTCACACGTTTGTGTGATTAACAGGTAAAACAATGTGGGGGCCTAAGTACTTTGAACTAAACATTTCCTTGATCTTACTGAGTTACATGTCGAAAGAAAGGTGTATGATGCTGTGTGAGCCTGAAACATAAAGAAACATAAAGATTGGATTCCTTTTCATTTGTGCATATAAATCATGTTCATATTCGTCTTTTCTTGTGAAATTATGATACTTATTAGAACCAGATGGCGTTCCCCCACACACAGAACTCTGCAGAATTTCAGCCTGTGAGAAACTGGGGCTGATTGCAGAGGCCCCATAACTTTTTGCCCCCATTTTCCACTTTATGCTGGTGTTTTCCTGACTCTGATGGTGCCCTGGGTACTGCTAACCAGTCCCAGGGCCTGTGCTCTGTGTAAAATGGATATGCAAATTAGGCTAATTATAAGTGGCTAAGTTAACCTACCTATAAGTCCCTAGTATATGGTAGGGCATGTAGGTTTAGGGACCACAGCATAGGTGGTGCACACCTAGGTGCATTGCTGAGGTGCCCAGTGTCATTTTAAAAGCAAGCCTGCCTTGCTGGCTGCTTTTAAATTAAAGTTATATGCAAATTCGACTTTGGAATTAAAGGTACTTCCAAAGTCTTAAACTACCTTATTTTTACATATAAGTCACCCCTAAGGTGTGCCCTATGTGCCCCTAGGGCTGGGTGCCATGTAACTATAAGCAAGGACTTTATAAAAATAGATTTATAAGCCCTGGTGAGGTAAAAACAGCCAAATTCGTTTTTCCCTCATTGAAGTAAATGGCCTTCATAGGCTAGAATGGGCAGACTTTATTTTAAATTTTAAAGTCTCCTTAAATGTTGCATACCAAGAATTTGGTATCAAATTAATTGTTGTAATAAATCCTACAACTTCCAGTTGTTGGATTTAATATAACTTGTTCAGGTAAAAAGTTGAGACTTTACCTAAAAAGTTGCCAATTTCAGCTCTGCATTGTTTTTGCTGCTGTGCTCTGATTGGCCAGCCTGCAGCAGCTTCTGCCAGGCTACCTTGATGAGGTGTGAAGTGGCCTGACTTCACACAAAGGAATGTGCTTGGGGGAGAGAAATCTCCCCTCAGCAGATGGTGAGGCAGGAAGGGGGAGGGCAGCCAAACTGGTCTTCAAAGGCAGAGAAGGACATTTGGAGCACCCAGCAACACCCCCACATCCTGCAACCCCAGACAATTAGGTGCCCCCTTGATTAGATTAGGAGAGGGCAGGAGAGGGGTGTGTTTATGATTTTTAGCCACACCAGTGGGTGGGCTCAGCCAGATGTAACCTCCAAAAATCAGATTCAGCCATGTTGGATTTTTAGAGACTGTTGCCTTTTGGGATGGATTTTTGCCACACTTCCCAGGAAGTGGTCATCACAGGGGGACGACCCTGTCCCTGATTGGAGAACCAGGGCCCCCCTGCTTTTCACCCAGGAGCAAGGATAAAACTGGCAGACCTGCACCCACACCTCAGATCCCCTCCAGAATTCAACAAGAAAGGAACTAAAGAAGAAGAAGGACTGCCCTGCTGGACCCCTGGCCTGCACCTGGAACCTGCACTCAGAAGGACTGCACCAGCTGCACACTTGGGCTTCACCACAAGAAGGACTTTGCCTGGCTTCAACTGGTTCAAGGAGGGACTCCCTGTTTGCTACAGGTGAAAAATTGCTAACCAGAGTCCCCTGCACCAACTCCTGAAGAAAGTGACCAGCTGACCACTGTCCAGTGGCCAAAAAGGAGTTTGCGCCAGGTGCATTCTGGGAGTTGAAGTCCGCACCCCCCAAGGACCATCACAGAACTTCTGGACCCTTGGGGTGAGCTGTGGACCCCAAAAGAACCTTAAAAGAACATCTGGGTGAAGCCCCAGAAGTTTGGAAAAGATTTGAGAATTTTTGGAAAAAAGCTCCAGAGAGGGACCGACCCGCCGCGGAAATTCTAGCCGGCTTGCCTCAACCGCGACCCGGCCTGACTTCGTGGTTCGTCCCGGTAAAGAAAAACATCCGAAAAAACGACTAAGTCCGAAGGTAAAAGTCTCCACCGAGGAAACCCACATCGCGTATCCGGACAAGGGCTCCAGGAGGTCGGATTCAACTGGCAGGTTCGTCCCGGTGAAGAAAAACTTCAAAATAAAGACTAAGTCAGAAGGTAACTTTTTAACCGAGGCCTCCCGCGACCTGTAGCCGAGCAGGGCTCCATCGTGGTCGGCCTGAAAGTTTGACTTTGCCCCGGTCGAGGTGCAACCAGATGACCCGATTGGCGCTTTTTGTTTCTAAGCACTAGAAAAGTAATAATTCTTTAAAAATTCATATCTCCGGTTCCCCTGAACCGATTTTAATCGTTTTTGTGTCATTTTAAAGATAAAAATATAAACTATTTTTATAAATTGGTTTTGGATTTTTAAACTGTTTCCTGTGTTTTATTTAATTACTGTTTTGTGCTATTTGAATGCTTTACACTTTGTCTCCTAAGTTAAGCCTTGACGCTCGTTGCCAAGCTACCAAGGGTTGAGCTGGGATTAATTTACTGAGACCTAACTGTATCTATGTGGAGGTTAGTGGCTTGTTGCTAGGTGTAGGTACCTACCTGCCCTACCAATAACCCATTTTCCAACATAATTGGAAGCAGCGACGGGATCCTGTACTTGTGTTCAATATCACGTTACAGTTTTAGGTAAAACAAATTAAAAATCCTTTAAATTGTCCTAGTGCAAAAATTGTTTTTAATTTTTAATTTGGATTAATTTCAATTATTGAATTTTTGTAATTTTTCTAAATTCTTGTTTCCAATTTTTGCAAAAAGTTTTTGTTGACACAAAACTAGGGAACCATGGAGCTTGATCTGGCTAGCCTACCCACACTGACAGTAGTCCAGCTTAGGGGGTTGTGTATTGAAAGAGGGTTGCCTGCAACCACTGATCTCAGGAAGCAAATCCTGATCACATCCCTGACAGCATGGGCTGAGGCCCAAGAGGTAGAGTCAGAAGAAGCTCCAGAGGAGGGAGAAAGAAGGGAGGATGCAAGCTCTAACCACTCAGGGGAGGGAAGGCATCTGACCCTAAGTGAGGATGAGGAAGAACGGTCCTCAGTAAATACAGTCACTAGGGGCAGATCCAAAGCTAGTGGTGGGAAGGGGGTCCTTTCAGGAGGAGAGAACCCATCCATCAGAGAAAGAGAGCTGGAGGCCCAGCTAGCATACATAGCTTTGGAAGCAGAGAAGCTGGCCCTAGAAAAGAAAAAGTGGGCATACAAAGAGAAAAGAGATGGAAGCAGCGATAAAGAAGCTGAGGTGTCCATGGGTGGGGGAGTTTGCCCCAGGTTACCCAAGGGGGTAGTTCCTGCTTATGTAGAGGGGGATGACATAGATAAGTGGCTGAGGGCCTTTGAGAGGGCACTCCAAATGAGAAGGTTTAGGCCTCAATACTGGGGTTCCCTTTTGTGGGAGTTGGTCCCCAACTCAGGGAGGGATAGGCTTCTGACCTTAAGGGGGGAGGAGGCAGATTCATACCCTAGTATGAAGAGGTGCTTAGCCAAGAAGTTTGGTCTGACCCCAGGGCAATATAGAATGAAGTTCAGGGACACCCAGAAGGTCAGTACCCAGTCTTGGGTTGACTTTGTGGACATTTCACTAAAGGCACTAGAGGGCTGGATTATTGGTAACAAAGTAGATACTTATGAGGGGTTATACAATCTGATCATGAGAGAGCACATCTTGACCAATTGTATCCAAGAAAGGTTACGCCAGCATCTAGTGGACTCTAAGCAGACCAACCCTAGAGAGCTAGGGGAGGCAGCTGATGAGTGGTTGAGAACCAGGGTGGTTGTCAAGTCCCAGGGGGGAGACTCCAAGAAGGGGGGGAGAGGTCCCCAAAAACCTAAGGAGGGAGGTGGTAAGCCCACCACAGAGACTCCCTCTGTACCCCAGAACCCTAAGAAGGAGGAGAATAAATCCCACTCCCACTCTAACAAGCAGAGACAGGGAGACCCAGGGTTAAAAAAACTCTTGGACAGTAGGGCTTGCTTTGACTGTCAGCAGACAGGTCACTTCACAGGAGATGCAGCCTGTCCAAGGAAGGTGGTTAGCACTGGGCTGTCCAGTGTAGCCATAGAGGAGGATTCCTCAGATGATGAAGTCCTCCTAGCATTGTGCTGGGAGACAGGACCAGATGGTAAGCTGGTGATCCCTGAGGGTGGGAGTAGGCACTTCCACCACATTCAAGTGAATGGGATTCCTACCACTGGCCTGAGGGACACCTGTGCCAGTCACACTATAGTGAGTGACCGGTTAGTGACGCAAAACATGTATGTCCCAGGAAAGACAAAGAAAGTCAGGATAGCCACAGGGGAGGTCACCTCCAAACCTGTAGCCATAGTGCCCCTAGAGAGGGAGGGTATCCTTGACTGGATTAGGGTGGTAGTCAGTGCTGACCTTCCCCTAGATTGTATCCTGGGCAATGACCTCCCAGAGGTGAGTCTGGTCACAGATGGGGTGGTCGCCCAGGGCGCCCCCCCCAACCCAAAGTCCTGGGGAGTCAGTCCCTACAGTTAGGAGACAGGGGTCCCCAAGAAAAGGAAAGAAGAAAAGGAAGGGTAGGCCACTCTTAAAGAGAGTTCCAGGGAGCCAAGGGCCCTCTGCCCCAGTAAGGGGGGGAGCCCAGAGTTGGCACTGGTGAGGCCTCACCTGACCCCAAGGAAGTCCTGAGTAGTCAGGCAGCTGTCCAGATGCAAGGTGTTGCCCCTGCACTGACAGAAGGGAGAGTGGAAAGAGGGTGTCTGCCACAGGAGGTGGTAGCCCCCCACTCTAGACAGCAAGAGGGGTGCCAGGACCCCAAAGATGCCCCTAAAGCAGCTCAGCCACCTGTCAGTGGAGAGCTTAGGGTGTGGTTCTGGGTACTGACAGCTGTCAGTAGCCTCTGCTGGGTGCTAGCCTTCCTGGCAGCACTGTACTTGGCCTGGGAGGCAGACCCCAGGGCCAATAGCAAAGTAGGCCCCCTGACCCTGTTGGTCATGGTGGGGTTGATCAAGTGTTGGGTGACCTCTTTGGGTAAGCTAGGTGTTGCCCTAGCAAAGTTAGGAGTAGGGGAGGTGGGCACCTCACTACCCAAGTTGGCAGAGAGAGAGGAGGAAGACCCCCCTAGAGGGAAGTTTCAGTTTGAGTTGGGTCCTTTTACTGTTGGAATGGCTTCACTACCCAGAGGGAGTGACCCTGACAGGAGGATATAAGGCAGAGTAGGCCCTGCAAAGGGACAGCCAGTTTTCTTCACTGTCTTCCTCGCCTAACAAGCCAGGAAGACTCTCCCAGGGTTGGGCTGAGTCTCCTGGGCGTGTGGGCTGGGGGGGGGTTGTGTGAGAAACTGGGGCTGATTGCAGAGGCCCCATAACTTTTTGCCCCCATTTTCCACTTTATGCTGGTGTTTTCCTGACTCTGATGGTGCCCTGGGTACTGCTAACCAGTCCCAGGGCCTGTGCTCTGTGTAAAATGGATATGCAAATTAGGCTAATTATAAGTGGCTAAGTTAACCTACCTATAAGTCCCTAGTATATGGTAGGGCATGTAGGTTTAGGGACCACAGCATAGGTGGTGCACACCTAGGTGCATTGCTGAGGTGCCCAGTGTCATTTTAAAAGCAAGCCTGCCTTGCTGGCTGCTTTTAAATTAAAGTTATATGCAAATTCGACTTTGGAATTAAAGGTACTTCCAAAGTCTTAAACTACCTTATTTTTACATATAAGTCACCCCTAAGGTGTGCCCTATGTGCCCCTAGGGCTGGGTGCCATGTAACTATAAGCAAGGACTTTATAAAAATAGATTTATAAGCCCTGGTGAGGTA